>NC_056728.1:453489550-453504550 GCF_019279795.1 Protopterus annectens | reverse complement strand
TTTCTATCCACCGGTCCAGGTTGCATTTGAATAGGTTAGGGAAGGGTTGTGTTTCACATGGATGGGAAGCATATTCCAGAGAATGGGGATTCTCTGAGATATATACCTGTCCCTACAACATATTCTATTTGTTACAAGTAAAGTTTAAATCTTTAGATCTAGTAATTTTGGTGCTGTAAATTTTGTAGATATGCAAAAGGTCCATCAGAGTGGGATCCAAGGATGCCTTGTATGTCAGGCATAAATTGCCTCTCAGCAGTCTGTAGAAAACATAGTATAGAAATAGGTCTTTGAGGCAGTCTGCATAGGACATTGTTTTTATGCCTTGTATTCTTTTTTTGAAGAATCCATGTGGATATTCCAGTTGTTGCATGCACCTGGTCAGGTGCATACTGAACTGGGGAGTTATATTCAATGATATGTCTGATGACAGGTGAGTACAGTGCCATTTTGACTCCCTGTACCGAGATGCCATGTCTTTACTTATAAAGTGAGTGACACAGAATGATTTTCTTACAAATTTAGACTATGTTGATCGTAAG
Organism: Protopterus annectens; assembly: GCF_019279795.1. Classification (NCBI taxonomy): domain Eukaryota; kingdom Metazoa; phylum Chordata; order Ceratodontiformes; family Protopteridae; genus Protopterus; species Protopterus annectens. The sequence goes on along the minus strand of NC_056728.1, from coordinate 453,504,008 downwards.
CCAGGTTGCTGTTTACATGAGTCCCCAAATCCATAATTACTGTTTCTATTTTTAGAGATGTTTAGCAGTGAGGTAGTTCACCTGGGTGGCCAACTTCTCAAAAGGTTCTTTTAAGTATTTCTTGGCACTGAGATTTAAACCATGGCTTTGGCACCAGCAAGTTGTCTGTGTTAGACCTTCCTGTTGGGTATTTTTTATTTTATAATTGCTCCTAGCTTGCAACCATCTGCAAACTTGGTAAGCCAGAAGCCCTTGATATTGACCTTGATGCCCCCCCCCCCAAAAAAAAAATAAGATGCCAAAGAGGAGTGATCCTAGCATTTTGCCCTGAAGGGCTTCACTGGTGACTGGTCTTTTTGTGGAGGTGATCTCCCCAATTCTAGCTTCCTGGGTTCTGTCAACTAGCTAGCTATCCAGTTAGATTATTAAAGTCTTATAAAACTTAGATTTTGGACCTAAAATACTTTCTCCAAAATAATTACATATCCTACTCACATTCTGAAACATTAGGCAGAAGAAGTATTGTACATCAAAAATATAAAAATGGATATACTATAAATAAAACAAAAATAAAAGAATTTAATAGACAATTTTCCAAACATAATAATGCCATCCACTGTGGGTGTTACAGGGAAATATTTCTGGATCCTCTAAGGTTGGTCAGACTCTCTGCCTATGGTATTGGGACTTGCAGCACTAAAGTGTGGTCTGTAATTTCCCTGCAACACTCACCCTATCATAAATTGTTTTTTGCTTAACGCAGGAACTTGTCAAAGTTGTCATCTGTCTTCTTATTTATTTTATTCATGCCTCAAAGATCAAAAGCAACACAAATTAAAACTCGTTTTTTTCTTTTTTTTTTGCAGGAGACAGGAGACAAGGTCCCTAGGACCTTCGATACCTCCTGCTAATTATATATACCAACTCCAAGATTGCATAACAGTGTGATAAAGGCAAATTTCTTTACCGCACTGCACCATAACGCTATAGAAAATGTTGGTGCCAAAAACTCCATTGAAAGCAATGTTCACTCTTATGAGCACCCATTGTTATTTATAGCCTGAGAAACGTTTCATTCATATGAGTGTTTGTTGCTTCAGACTGCAACCATATAGGTAACATACACACATACACACACACACACACACACACACACACACACACACACACACACACACACACACACACACACACACACACACACATATCACCTTACACAGCCATAGAATAAAGAGAAACACCATGGAGAACAATTTACTTTCACTAACTGCAACATCACAATATGTTGCACTGTGGGAAACCCATTTGGGGAAAAGTAATGTCTTATAAACATGATTAGAGAGATCCCATATGATCAGGTAGATGTTTACCACAGGAGCCATTTGTAAGAGCCATTAGAAGTCTCATAAGTAAAATCATCAAGCTGATAACATGGGAAATCAGAGTTTGTGGTATCTAAGATTATTGCCCTTGCTGTAAGATATATTCATGTATTGTGAGCACCTTTAATTAAAAAGCAAACCATTAGACAAAATAACCAAGAGCATGTAATGTCAAACTTACTCCTAGAGTAACAAAGGCAGTGTTTTACAGTTGGAGAATGCCCCACTGTACTGCCATAATCCCAAAAACTATATAAACTAAATACGAGATTGCATAATTGTGGAGAAACTTCCTTAACCCTGCTGTGCACCAATCACAAACTATTTCAGAGCAGTATCATTCCTGTGTGCACCAATCACAAACTATTTCAGAGCAGCATCATTACTACAACCATTAAAGAACTAGGAATCAATTTTAAAGATAACAATTTCCATTTCAACAATCTAACCTCTTGACCACAGTGATAGCACAGAGCAGGAGGGTAAAATATCCCTGTAGAAATGCTTTAACAGACTTACAATAAATTCCAATATTGCTCTTTTCAGTCTACATCACATTTAATTATTATAATATATAGTCATGCAATTACAAATACCATGTTTATATTTTATAAAACAGTCAACCTCTTATATGATAACCTAAATATAGGCTTGTAGGGAAATCTTATGCAAAAATGTATGATCATACTAAAAAGATTAAGAGCACATTGTATGAAGTTTTAAATGTTTCTTTAACCTTTGAGCCAAATAAATTCCAAAATATTCAAAGGGAAATGGTGTAATTGTACAGACCTCTCACTAGCCCTTATTTTAAACAACCCATGAATCATATTGGACCTTAAACTGGCTCCTTTTCTAATATCCATTGTGAAGTGAAGTGCTTTATTTAATGTAACTATACTTCCATGAACAACCTAACACATAAAGAGCTTACTGTTAAATCACTTTGAATATCACTAGGTTTATTTCTCTGTTAGAATATCTAGGAATTGTTTCACGTGATACTAAGTCAACAGGCATGCTATCCCCAGAGTGGGATATCTGCCACACATCTGCAGGATCTGGGATGATTTTTTGACTTCAGTCATGTTCTTTGTCAAGTCTCCATGTTCTCTTCATGTCTGCTTTGCTTTTCTCTGGGAACTCCAGTTTTTCTCTCCTCCCAAAAACATGTAAATTGATTTTTTTTGTCTAAACTGGCCATATATTTTTTATTGTTTGACATTTAGAGCCAGATCATAGTGGGGAAGGATCCATGGACCATCCTACTTTTCCAGATAATAAGCAATAAATAAATGATCAAGAAACAAATGTATAAATAAATAAATACAAAATACTAAGAAACAATATGCCACCCATATGATATTTGAAACAATCAGGGTTAGGATAACTTAAATGAGCTGTACAGCCAGGATGCATGCAAGTACTCAAAAGGATAAAAACTAAAGCAGAGCTTGTGAAGACATGACCTATACATATATGGACAAGCAAGACTGACATAATGGTTAAGGTGTTTACTTCACAGGTACAAAGTTCAGAGCTTGATTCTCACCTTGGGGAGTACGGATACATTTAAAAAGACCCACCCTTGTGTCACTAGCTTAGTATGAATAATGGTTATTTGCAAAACTACGCTGCTTTTTAAATCTTTTCTTGCCTTAATAAAACAAATATCTTTACATAGTTAAGAATCTTAATAAGTAAGCAACTCTCCTCTACTTGCTATTAGTTCTGCAAGTACTGATACAATTCATAATTACTGGATATTAGATGTTATAATGACTACTTTCAATCAAATCTTTATTGAGCTTTGGAAAAAGTCAAACATGATCTGCAGAAGTAAGACAAATTTGCTAGATGTTGACTAATGGAAGTGAAAATCTCTACCAGAATGTTTTTTTTTTTTTTTTTTTTTTTTTTGCTGAATAATATTTTTGATGTAAACCAACACTAATGTAAGAACTTAAATAGTATTGCAAACTGTTTTGTATGGAATAAAATTGATAAAAGTTTATCAGATTAAAACAACACATCAGACTAACATAGATAATGTAATAGTCCTTATTTTAAGAAGTATAATTTGCTATCACAGATTATAAAGTGCTGTAAAGGAAGTAGACGTCACAAGACCTAAATCTCAGTAGACATCTTGATGGCAAAAGTGTTTTCATCACTGTGTTCCCAGCCTAATGTTCTTCTATGTTTAGATCCTTCCAACGAGAATAACAGGCATTTAACTGGTGTGTTGAGAGAAAGTATTCCTGAGGAAAAAACAATGCAAAGTACAGCTGGCTATGGAAAGGTATCTGCAGCAATTCAGTCTATTTTTAGTAACCCAAACATTACTCTGTGTTGTACCTATGTGTTTTAATATGACAAAATACCATCCAGTACAATACAGTACAATAAGGCTTCAGGAATAGGCCAAATACCTCTTAGCCTATATAAACATTATAATATCCCTATCCGTGATAATAATAGTCCATTGTCTTTGAAAAACATGATGGATTGCCTCTTTTTATTATCTCCTTGACTAACAAGTTTTAAATTCCCGTTGTTCTACTTCACAATGTCTTCTGAGTGATAATCATATCTGAGCACATAAACCCAAACTGATGCTGCTCAGGAACTCAGTCCACACATACACCTGAAGTTTGTATTTCCCAAAATTTGTGTCATTAGCTTAAACACCACAGAAATATTCCACAGTATAGAATTGCCTGAAATATACAGGGTGAAAAGGTAAGGTCCAATATCAAACCTTGTGGGACAACTTGGTCATATTCCATTTCTTTGATGAGAATTGTTCTGTATTCTATCTGTCACTTCTGATCACTTATTCACTCATTAATCGACTTAATCAACAAATTGGAAATGCCTGTCTTGACCATATTGGTCAACATTAAGTAATGTCTATCTTGACCATTGGGTCAATAAGAAGTTGTGGTTTGTGTTAACAAAAGACTATGTAAAGACAATAAAGTCATTGCTATAATAATGTTATTAAGGAAGAACTGATTACAAGTAATTACTAATCTATCATTCTTTAACATGTACATATTGGTATATTTTCTGTTGACCTATATTGCTTAAACCCTCCAGTACTAATTTCAAAATTAAAGACCCAGTGCCTTACCAGTGTTAGATGGAAAACTAATAGGCCCAAAGTTCTTCACATTTATCGTCTTGGCCCTTTCACCTGATAATTGGTTTTAATATAACTTGTTTCCAGTCTGTTAGCATCTCTGCTATTTTTATCACATTCTGTAAAAACTATTTCTCAGAATATTGTAAAGTCTGTAATTATTATATTCTCTTAGCTTAAGACTTTAGCATACTACAGTTTACCAAGATAGGTAATTAGATGTTCATAAGTTTATAGGTGTTGACTAGGCTAATGACCACAGGTACCATTTTAAACCTAGCCATGTATCCCAAATATATCTGACTAGTTTTGGTACCCAAAAGATATTTTAAGGAGTATATACAGGCTAGGGTTTGGGTGATCAACCATTTATCATATGTCTAGGTCCATTAGAAACAGAGGTGCAAGATGAGGGGTGAACTTCTGATTCCCGTCCACTGGTACAAATTACGCGTAATCTGGGTTAGGGAGGAACTCTGCTTCACATGAACAGGAAACCTGTTGCAGAGAAGGGATAGTCTTTGTGACATATACCTGGAACTTCAAGTCTCAGGCAATTTTCTTCAGTAATCCTAAAGTTATATATGTGATATTTTTCCAAATTACTGCTAGTTTTTGCTGTTTAAACCAAAAAGCTGATCAAAATGTAACACAAATACGGCCCTCTATATGTCTTATTGTTCACCAGAAAATAATTACACCTAGCCAGTTTTTTCTGCTTTCTACTGTCTGCTAGGATGTTTACTAAATACTTTATATAAGCCAAGCAATCTATTTTGGCATAAAATGTAATTGTCTTGTTCACAAGTTCATAGGTAAGTACTAGGATACTTGCCCTTGTGGGCCATTTTAAGCCTAACCAATTTCCCTTTTGTGCTTGAAATAACCTATTCTATTTGGTTATACATTGGCATTACCCAGCCCATAGTTGATAATTATATATTACCCCTAATGAAAATAACTATGATAATAACATAGATGATTTGGGGAGACCCATTCATGGGATAAAGCATTTATGAGCTGCATCTACCCATTAGTAGTACAGGGGGCAGTCCTGCAGTAGATTTTATGTTTACCATCTGTAGGTCTAAGTTACAACTGAAAATGGACAGGGATGAATGTTGTTTTATGTGGACAGGGAGTCTATTCCACAACAGCAGCATCCTCTGTGAGATATACTTGTCCTGCCAAACCATTCTGTTGATATTGCAGAAGAGGTTTAGATCACTAGACTGAGTATTTCTGATACAGTTTGACTTGCTGATGTGCACTAAATCTATCTGTAATGGGTCAGAGGATGCTTTGTATGCCAGGCACAGGTCCCCTCTTAAGGTCAACTTGTCAAGCTGACTTATTTTTCATTTTAATTTAATATTTTTCCTGCTTAACATTTCCTTAATAGTTTACTTCTATGCCTAATTGGATTTTATGAAAATTAGTATATGTCAGCAGTCAAAATGAAATTATTCAAACGTTCTGATGGGCATTTCTTTTTTACCTTAAACATGGAAATGCTGACTTTTAATTCTGTTCACGTAGTATGCACATATTTATCTTTAAAGACTACCTCCAATATTATTATTTTTTATATAGTGTATGAAACAAATGCAGCATTTAGATCATCTAATGATTTTAGTAATGAAAGTGAGTTAAGATGATACAGTTGTCCCTCCAAGAAATGGGGATAGAATTTCACCATCATCATTTGTATATGCTGTGGTAAACATATGCTATTCAAAAATATTGTCAGTCTTGGTGGACTGCCCACCATTTGACTCAGATTGGTTTCAGCAAAAAATTTACTGACAATTTTCTTTATTTCACATGCATTATTTGGTGTTCATCATTTCAATATTGTCAGGCTTTGGTCATCTCCAATAATATTATTTAGGGTATTCTCAGAGTAAAAAAAACATTGCATTATTTCTACAAGATCACATCTAAAAAGTGTAATGATTTTTCCACCTTGGATATTCATATTTTAACAACTTTGCTGAAACTGGTATTGACAAACAATTATGTTATTCTAAAGGAGAGTTTTTACATCAAATTTCAGAGGTGGCGATGGGTAGAGCATGTGCCCCATTATATGTAAATGCTGTCACTGCTAAATAGGAGGAATTGTTTGTATTTAATTCTGAATTTACTCCATTATTACATGCATACTTTAGATTTTTGAATGATATCCTAATTTTATGGAAGGAGTCTTTAAAACAATGGGAGACATTCTTCATGAAGTTAAATGATTCAACAAATTTTTAAAATTTATTTACCAATTTGATTTGTTTAAAATCAATTATTTAGATGTTATGATTTCTAAAGACTTTAGGTTGAAACGTTATGCTTCGACTATTTATCATAAGAAAATGTTTTCAAATTTTTATTTGCAATTTATGAGTTGCCATCCCATGCACTAAAAGAAAGAAGTAGTGAAAGGCAAATGGTGCGCCTTTCTTGATTAATTGCAGCTGATGAGATTTTTAAAGAATCACCCTGGATATACATTTACCACCTCCACCCCCAGCACAAAAGACTACAGTGAGAAACTTCTCAAAAGCGGACTTTACACTTCTCAAGACTGAGATGGTATCATTTAAGCCCACAGGGCCAACGGAAACCACATCCCACAATGCTGAATCCTACACAAATGCTTTCTATGGACATCTCCAAGAATGCATGGATCATGCAATCCCAAATAAAACCAAGACCCTCTCCACCAAAGGAAAGCATCCTGTCTGGTGGACCCCAGCCATAAACATATTGTATAACAAAAGAAGGAAGCTACTGCAAGACAGAGCAAAATCCCATAAAGGGAAGGCATCTCTGATCAGCACTAGTAGAAAGCTACGTTCTCTCATAAAAATATCCAAGGCCAACTTTGAGAGAAAAATCGCCAAGGACACTAAAGATAACCACAAGGCACTCTTCAGTTATGTTAGAAACCTGGGCGGAAACACTCAGATATGCTCAGAGTTAGTACACAACGACAAAATATTTACCGAACCCACAGATATTGCCAACATTCTGGCAGACAGGTTCAGTGCAAATTTCTCCCCTCCCTCACCTCCAAAAGAAGAAATACTCATCCCAGCTGAATGTAACCTCCCTGTCATCTCTGATGTCCAGGTGAGAACCGCACTCAACAAAGCAAAAAACACAGCATCTATGGGACCTGATGGCATCCCCGGCTGCATGATACGTGAACTCCAAAAGGAGCTAAACCCGCATATAAAAATGTTATTTAACCTTAGCCTTACTACAGGATATGTACCTGAACACTGGCGTACAGCAACAGTGGTCCCACTCCACAAGGGAGGCTCCACTACAGACCCTGGGAACTACCGCCCCATAAGCTTGACCAGCCTGGTTTGCAAAGCTATGGAAAGAATTATTATGGAACTCATAAACAATGACATTGGGGACCTACAGACAATTGATCCCACCCAGTTCAGCTTTGTAAAGGGCAGATCCTGCCTTTTGAACCTGGTTGACTTTTTCGAAACAGTCACTAGAGCCATTGATGAGGGCAAGGCAGTCCATACAGCCTACCTGGACTTGGCTAAAGCCTTCAACACAATACCCCACTCGGGGATCATAGATAAGCTAAACTGCTTAAATGTAAATCCATATGTCACAAGATGTGTTGCAAACTGGCTAAAGAACAGAACCCATAAAGTCAAGATTGCGGGAGCCATGTCAGACTCAAAGCCAGTCACAAGTGGTGTCCCACAGGGCTCTGTCCTCGGACCCCTCTTGTTTGGCATTTGCTTCTCAGATGTGAAAGCAAACATGGGAGGGTTGTGGCTGACAAAGTTCGCAGATGACTGCAAACTAGGCGCCATAGTCGATACACCAGCTGACACATACATCCTACAGAAAGGCCTCAGTGAAATGGACAACTGGTGCCGATATCACGGCCTTAAACTGAATGCCAAGAAATGTATAGTCATCCCCTTTGGGAAAAACAAAATACCCACAAATTATCACATAGACAGTAACCCAATGAGTACCGAAAAAGTAATCAGAGACCTGGGGACCCAAGTTGATAGTGACCTCTCATTTGACACCCACATTGCCAAAGTGGTTAGAAAGACTTTCTACCTTGCCCAACTTATCATGAAGGGGTTCACATCCAGATCAAAGGAGGTCATCGTGCCCCTGTACTCCTCCCTTATCAGGCCCATGATTGAGTACAATGCCCCATTTGGTATGTACCTCACCCGGCACTTACAACAGCTGGAGAGACCCCAGAAGTACCTCACCAAGAGGATCAAGGGTCTCCAACATATGTCATATGCTGCCAGGCTAAAGAAACTCCAGCTCTATTCAGTAGCATACCGCCTGCTCAGAGGTGATCTGTGCCTGACGTACAAGGCCATGTCCAACCAGGAATTGATGGACATGCTCCACCTCAAAAAATCAAAATCCATAAGAACCACGAGAGCCAAAGATTTAAACCTCAGTACAAATATGAATAGAACATGCTGGAGGGGCAGATTCATAACTCAGAGGCTTCCCATACTCTGGAACAAAATCCCAGTCCATGTTAGGCAGAGCCCCTCACTGACTCTCTTCAAGAGAAATCTTGACGAGTGGATGGGAGATCGCAGGTTTACCCCAGGGGTCACCCCTGTGTTGCTACTTAACAGAGGCACAGTAAACTAATTTTAATAAGTAAGGGGGTCTTCAGTGTGTCACTACTAGACAAAGGCACAGTATTCTAAATTTATTCTATACACCTTAGTACCACTACATGGGGTGGCGAAAGCCACATCTCTAGGGCTAGGCTTGCAAATGCCCCAGGGCAGATAGCCTAGTACTAAACTATGAAACTATGAAACTATTACTTGTGTAGTTTATTTTTAGGCAGGGGATATCCAACACCTATTGTATCGGGTATTAAAAACAACATTTTAGAGGAATGAAGAGACAGATTTGCACCCATTCAAACCTACGGGGGGGGTGGTTATTTCAAGTGTGTATGAAGGTAGTGTGGTTAAACATAATGACATGAAAAACTTGGACAACCCCTTGATGTTTTTTCCATATGGTAGTGATGTTTGCAAATATGTTGATTCGATCAAGAAAAATTGGAATATAAATTTTAGTAATGAAATTAAGTCAATGTTGGGTGATCAACCTAAGTTTGTATTTAGTAAAGGAAAGTCAATTAAAAACTTATTGGAAGCAAATGTGAACTAGAAATATGGTTCACACACCTCAAACTGGATGGGTAAATGTGGAAGGTGTAGATCCTGTAGATTTATTCATGAAGGGCCATATGCTGTGGCATAAGAATTTGATAGGACCCTTGTTTACCCAAGCAGATGTAACTGTAATAGTTCCAAAGTGGTTTATTTAGCCAACTGTTCAACATGTAATGCATTTTATGTTGGTAATGCCAAAAGAAATTTAAAGGAAAGGATAAGAAAGCATATTTATGATATTAAAAACAATAAATCAACTACTGCTCTCAATAGACATCCCCCTGGATTTACTAATCCCCTGTGTAAGACTTAATAAGTCTTACTCAGAGGCTGCAGTTGAACGGTTTGATGTCAGCGTGCCATGAATATTCATGAGGGCACGCTGACTCAGCCGTAACTCTTACACGGACTGAGTAGGAAAGCAGGGGGTGTGTCCGACTGCTGAGCAGTCTAAATGTGCACGCCCCTGCAAGGTTTTAAAAAGCATAATGTCAACATACAAGAGCGATTTCGCTCAAATGTACTTGCACCCAACACCACACTCCCTGACACTGTAAACCCCATCACACGTATATAAAGTAAATAATTATAATTATTTTTTTTAAATCCACAATATAGCTGCCCCTATTTGCGCGTGTGCGCGCGGGTGTGCCCATTGCTTAGCTACAGTTAGCAAGTCTGACATGGAAGAGCATAAGAAAGAATGTTTATGCAAATCACACGAAATAGCAATAGCATAATGGCAGAGCGTTTGCACAAAGAAGAGGCATTCACGGTTCGAGTCCCACCACTCCCTTTTGTATTTATTTTTTAAATCAGTATATGGAATAATATCTAATATATATATGTTTAAACATGACTAAAAAGCAGTGAAATGGCCAATGTATCAGTGAATAAAAAAAATATTTTAAAGGATCCCAATATAAAATTGCCTGCAGTCAAGCAGTGATTCACACAGTGCAATATAGTTGCCCCTGGGTAACTCGCGCTTTACCCAGCGCAAAATAGTTGCCCATAGCTAAATAGCGCTTTAGCCAGTGCAAAATAGTTGCCCATAGCTAAATAGTCCTTTAGCCAGCGCAAAATAGTTGCCCATAGCTAAATAGCACTTTACCCAGCGCAATCGGTTTGAGCAGAGGTGCGCGCCGTGCCAACCAGGGCACCGGGGAGCAACGTACAGCTAAGTTGCTTAAACACAGCCCCACCCCCTAGCCTGTCTAGACAGTATTAAAATAAAAGAATGACAAGGTTCGAGCCCAGGGCCCTGTGCATCATAATCAAAGTACAGAACCACTAAGCCATGACAACATAGGGGAAGCAGCCACTATTAACATTCATATGCTTACGAATGGTTGTTTAACCCCATTACTAAGCAGGTCTGCAGTCCGCCGAGAATTTTACAAAATGGCCAATCACAAAAAAGTGAGGGAAATGCGGCATATTTAAGCCCCATAGGTGGGAATACTCACCATAACTGATTGTAGCACACATTTGCAGTCAGAATGGCAGGTGTAGGAGAGGGTTCACGCTTCCGAGCGCAACGTTGTGGCATCGAGGAGTCCAAATACATGGTTTGGCTCCTTGTCCACCATCACGAGTCAAGACTCCTGCAGGGCCAGTTCCAAGGGACGGAGTACAAGGGAGAGGCTTGGAACCGGTTAGCTCGTGACCTCACCAGTGCCACAGGCATTCTCCGGACTGGTGAGCAAGTCTGTCACCACCATGCAGACCTGAAGAGATGAAAGCAGGACCGCCTGAACCAGTGGATACAGGAGGCCCGTGGGATGCAGGATGCCCCACAACTGAGTATGTAGCCATGGAATGCAGTATGTAAGAATTGATAATGGAGTATGTATAATGGATAGGTATGTTTCAATATCCCTTCATTTACTTTACAGCTGCAGGTGACCGTGTTACGAATCAGCAAGCCTATGCTGATAGGCTGCTAATGTTGCACCACCAGGCAGGTTAGTGATTATTCTGCATGTGTTGTTATATAAAATATTTTTTGAGAGCAAGAAAGAATGTGTTGTAGTCCAATAAAACAGCCATAGAATTGCCTGAATAAGTCCTCTGCATGTACTGCCAGATAAAAACATCAGAGAGGCAGAAAAAGAGTGTAGTAACCCATTAAGAAAGGTAACATATGTCTGGAATAATATCTCTGCAGGCACTTTCATATAACATAAGTGAGTGAGCCTGAAAAAAGATTGTTCTAACCTATTAATAAAGGTATAATATGTCTTGAACATGTCTGCCATAAACACCGTTAAAACAAATAAAGGAGTGAGCCTGTGGAAAAGTTTGCAATGTCATTAATAAAGGTCTAAAACCCAGAGTGTGTCTGTGTCACAGAATCTGAAATGTTGTAGTACAGCTCCAATGCCCAGCCCGGGCTCCCCTCCTCCATTGGTCCTGTGCCACCTTCAGGTGGAAGCACTGCAGGGGATGGGGCTCATTTCCCCCGTGCAAGTGTGGGCAGAGAAGGGCCACCTGTCACCCTTCGAAGGCTGTGGTACGTAGGGAGATCCAGTGTTCTGTCGCTGATCCCCTATGCCAGCTTGAGGAAAGAGTGGTGCATCTCTCAGGTGAGCCTGCCTGTCCTACTCAGCCCCCAGCACAGCCACCCTCGGAGCTGTGAAAAAAAATTACGCCCCATACATAGCTGCCCAATTCGCACACATGTCTGCTGGACATGTAAACTGATAATTCTAATTGGCAGTACAACATATTTTGTTGTCCTCACCCCTCTCTCAGGGGTGAAAGGTTTCAAATTTCACACCAAATTTCATACATATGCACAGCTGTTGCTGGTAAAGAAATGGGCAGCTATGGACCTTCCCTACACCCATCCTGCACATCCTGAGTTGGTTTCCCTACTGTCTTTCCCTCTTTGTGCCCCCTTTTTCACCACTTTCCTATCTCCCCATTTTCTTTTCTTTAAAGGAAATTAGCGCGGGGGTTAGCGGGAGTAAGCACTTTTAAGCAGTAGTTAGCGGGGATGCACGAGTGTGAGCTTGTGTGTGCTTAGCTAAGCATTGCTAAGCATCGTGCAAACCCATGCAAACCTGCTTACAACTGCTTAAAAGTGCCTTAGTCACTCAGGATGGCAAGGCCCTTGTACTGCTCAGCAGCAAAAAAAAAACCCTTGTCAGTCTCAAACCCTGGACCTTGGACTCACCAGTCTGCTTGACATACCACTACACCACAGCAAATATGCAATAACTTAGTGCTGAAGGCAATATACCATGCATTACCATGAGTGAATGTAAAGGGAAAATAGGAATGGCATAACACAAATCTTGTTCTGTGGGCCTTAACCAGCAGGTGCTGTGGAATTGCATGACATGACTGTGAAAAGAGAATCAGCCATGCTAGTAGGGAATAAGGTCCCAGTAGCACCTTACAAACCCCACACGGTAACAGAGCAGGATAAACACTGGCATATTTGCATAGGTCACAGGCCAGACCTCCCAACAGTGACTGCTCTGCAGTGATGACCCTGATTTGTAAACAAATGTTAGCTGTGCCCCTCCGACTCCCTGTGAAATGTACTAACAGTAGGCAGAAAGGTGTGGAATCTCACTTAATGACAAATGTCAATAAGTGAGAGTAGACACTGCTTGCACGTCAGAAAAGGTGTAGTAATACATATGCTCTGAATCCCCCAAAGTCTGAACTGCAAAATGTCTGAAATATATCACAGGTGTATCCCAGTTATATGTACCTTTCCCTGAGGCTGTTCAAATATATACCTGAGAGTATCTGAGGCCTGGAAGAGTCAGAAACACACAGGCATATCAGCTTGTCTGCTGTTACACACTCTGCAAATAGCTGTAGAATGAATCCCACAAGCATGCCCTTATGTAGAAGTACAACACAAAAATATCAAAGGATGTAGCCATGTACTGCTAGCACCCACCTGTGACAATGCCATTGTTCAGGTGCAGAAAAGACTGCTGTGGTGCACAGTCAAAGAATACTAGGCTGACCTCTGTCTACCATCTGGATATGTCCACAGGTGGCAGCTACTCAGACAGACTACTAGCCTTCATAGACTTATTACACAGCAACTCTGCATGTTCAGTAAGATAAACATCACACGATAATAAATAATGCACTCTGCACTTCTGCACCCCTACCCAAAGGTACTATATACCTGTGTAGTCAGGCATAACCAAGGGTGTAGGTAGGCATACACAGTAGTGAAATATGTCCAATTGTCCTGAGCAGACTGTGCTAATGTCAACACAAACAAACCACAAACTGTTCAGAAGTGAGTAACGTACTAATAACAGTGTAGCAGTTCACAAACAGTGCATGTGCCTGATATTCATAATTGGCAGTACAACACACTTAGTTGTCCTCACCTCTCTCTCAGGGGTGGAAGGTTTCAAATATCCCTCCTAATGTATTACATATGCACAGCTGTTGCTGGTAAAGAAATGGGCAGCTATGGACCCTCTCCAGACCCATCCTGTACATCTCAAGCTGGTTTCCCTACTGTCTTCCCCTCTTTGTGCACCCTTTATCACCACATTCCTCTCTCCCCATTTACTTTTCTGTCAAAGAAATGACCGCAGGGGTTAGCGGGAGTGAGCACTTGTAAACAGCAGTAAGCGGGTCTGCACCAGTGTGCACATGTGTGTGCTTAGCTTAGCATTGCTAAGATATGATAAGCTAAGCCAAGCTTGGCTTAGTATTGCTAAAATAAAATAAGCTAA
>NC_056728.1:453274550-453484550 GCF_019279795.1 Protopterus annectens | reverse complement strand
TGATGATGGCTAATGGTACTACACCCCATACAGTTACAGTGACCACAGCACTACACATACCTGTCATTGCTTTGCACCTCCATGTTGTGTGTGTGCACACATATGCACCTATACACATTATGCATAGCATGTTGTGTGTATGCAACTATACACAATATGCATAGCAGTCGCATTCTGTACAAAGTGACACATATTTGTCCTGGAATGATATTGGGTATATAGGTCACATGACACACATTGGGTATGTGTGATGTTGAATGTTGCAGTCATGTACCATGCAATGTCATGGCTGGCACTGGCATATCTGGAATATGACCCACACTCACCATAACCACTGTACAATGGCCATGTCCAGGATTGGTATTCCATCACGTATATATGCACCACTCATCCTGTGTGTGTACATAGCATACATGTGCTACACCTGTGTCCACAATTATCTGCTACAGACACAGACACTGCATTCAGACATGGAAATCCATGTGACACACAGATGACACATGCAGCCATGGTATGTATACCTGTGAGTGATGGTGCACAGGACATTGCAGAGCTTATAATACTTGCACAGAAATGTCACGTCCTTGTACACATTGTGTTCCAGGGTGTAGGCAATCACTGAACATGTACACACATGCACCACAGCCATGTATACTGTCATTAACTATGGCTGTCTGCACTCACACTGCATGGACTTGATCAACACATATTCTGCATGCTGACACGTGTGATGTGACTGTTTGCCTTGTGATACTGTCACCCACCTTCAACCACTATTGAATATGTTTTGGATTGCTGTTGTGTGTGCTTATCTGCTGTAGTGAGGAGTGTGCATGTGTTCCTGTGTGCATGTGTGCATGTGTTCATGTGTGCATGTGTGCATGTGTTCCTGTGTGCATTTGTCCATGTGTGCATGTGTGCATGTATGCATGTGTCCATGTGTGCATGTGTGCATGTGTGCATGTGTTCCTGTGTGCATTTGTTCATGTGTGCATGTGTCCATGTGTGCATGTGTGCATGTGTGCATGTGTTCATGTGCAGACCGTAAAGTGTGTTTCCTGTCTTCCTCTCACAGGTACTGAGTTAGGGGTGGCCAAATGCAGCAGGGAACCTGAAGCCACTGCCACAGATAGTGCTGATGATGAGACATGTATTGTGGCACAGGAAGGTTTGACAGGGTCTGTCGTTGGTCCGCCAATCGACAGTACACAGCGTTCAACCCCATCTATGCACACACTCATACTGTCAATACATCCCTCACCACCAATGGCCATAGGTGAGGGATAGTATACAGCTGGCATTGACCAGGAGAGTGTGGTACCCATGGCACTTGCATCCCCTCCCAGCAGCCATAGCTGTATTCCTGGAATGGTACCACATAGGCAGAGATCCAGGGGTTCTCGGGGGAGCACTGCTGGTCGTATTGCCCCTGGCAGGCGTGCCCTCACTGGTCTTACGATGTCCAGTATGTCCTGGGCTGTAATGCAGGCTCAGGCACATATGGAATGGTACACCAGGCAGGGACTTAGGGCACAGAGGGCACATTACACCGCTATCAATGACAGCATCCATGACCTTGCCGGTGCCATCTGGACTTACACCAAGGTCATTGATAGACGTTGGGGGGGAGACATTAGATGCCCTCCACAATATGTCTTCCATGAGCCAGGACCATGCGGGATAGTTGCGACATCAACGCGGACACATGCCAGCAACAGCAACAGCTGGCAGTGGTCGCAGATGGCCCCCAGTTCACAGCCGCTCCCGTAGTGGCAGTACAAGCCCCAGCAATGCTGGGGCTGGCCTGTCCATTGACCATCCCAGTAGACCACATGCACGTGGCTCTGGCCAGTCCCAGCAGGGACATGGTTCCAGTCATCCTACCTCTGCCTCTGAATACAGTACCCAGTCAGGGTTGGTACCCGATACTGTCCGTAGCACCCCTGCCAGACACAGGCACTGTGTCCATGGCCGGAGACAGTGATCTGTACAGCCTAGCAGGTACAGTCTGTGGCTGTCCCACAAACTACTGTATATGGCAGCCACATGGTGGAGCTGTGTGCATGCAGACACACACACATTAACCAAACAACTAGGGCTCACACATACACACATTACATCAACATTGGCCCATGCTGTACTGTTGTCCCTCACACACCACACACACAGACATGTCGATTGGATGGGTAAATGTTAGGCTCTGGCAAACAACAAAACACCCTGTGCATATGATGATACCTGTGTCACCTCCTGTCATCTGTAACATTGATGGAGGAACAGGCTAACATGGTGCTGATGCACAGGGTGACACTATAGCAGTGTTGCAATATTAGCAAGTTGTCAACAGGAATGTGTAATGACATCCTTGTAGGTATATCTCAGCAGACATTATGCATCAAAGCTCTGATTGTCAATGTAGCATTGTTTACACCACTGTTAGGTCTGAGTATGTATTGTCCACCCATGTGCCACTTGGCTGAAGTGTAATGTGTTGCCAGCATGTGTTAGTGAGTGGACAGTATGTGTGTGATGTGTGCAGTACAGATTAGCAAGTGTACACCTGTGAACATGGTGGGTGCGCACTGTCTGTATGTACATGCATAGTGGACACATGTGATGTGTGGCATACCCTGTTGTACACATTGTTAACATCTCATGGTATCTTTCAATGGCAAGTATGCATTCTACTACAGTGGTGTACTAACATGGGTAGACATGTGTGTATGACATGGGTTGACACTATGCTGTGGGTGATACTGTTAGTATCTGTCAATGATTTGTGGTCTGGTAGTATACACAACCTCAACAGCATGACTATAAGCAAGCATTTGGATGATGCCCTGACAAATGACACATAGTCATAGGGAACTCAGTAACAGTTGGATCCTTCCAGTGCTACACTATAACACTAACCAGTGGTAATGACCGCCACCCATTCCTGTGACCACACCTGTTTGGCATATAGCCCCCTTAGGTATATGCAAACACACTAGGGATGTGTCCATCCAACTCTGGAAATGCATGCATTGGCCTACAATCCATTCCCTGTATGGGACGCATATCCTACACAAGGGTATCATACAGACAGATACCTGTCATCTGATACATGCTGTATAGCAGTAAACCGACTATGGCATAGTCATCCACATGTACTATACTTAATATCCCGTCAGTACCACATAGGCGGTAGCCCTCAACATGTATGTTGGGTACCAATGTGCACATATAGCCTCATGTTATGTCATGTGTCCCTTGGTATCCACATATCCATAGGTATTGTGGAGTCCCAAGGTGTATCACATGAGACATTAGAGGCCTGGATGCATATCCACAAGGCAGTTGTACACCTATAAAGACTGCCCATTATTGGCAGTCGTTGTTGTGTATGAACATGTCTGACATATACCCCAGGCATATACCCTCACTCACACTACTCTTAAGTAACTGTCATGGGTGTGTGTGGCACAGATGACCTTGGCCACGGATCACGACAGTGGACGGCCCTGTCACATACATACATACATATGTGACCTACGATCTGAGAAGCAGTGGCACAACCTGTCAATGCCAACAAATGTATTCATGTAGTATGCAGGCTTCACACCTATGTACTGATTGAGCGGACATGTACACATATATATTTGCCATGCGGATACCTGATGTGTGCAATGCACTTACTGTTGTAATCATAATATGTCATACCATAGTAAAAGCAAAACTCACACTGCATTGACCAACAGTGACACACACAGTCAGCATTTGCAGGATTCAAACCCCTACCTAACTATGTTATGATATTAGTGAGAGACACATTAGCACGGCACGCTATTTGCTTTACTGGGTGGTTTCGCTTCTCCTGCTATATTTATAGGGTGGTGACATCATCAGTCTTTCCAAAGAGGAATGTACATCTTTTAATGTGTTTTCCCAGTCTCCAAAAAGGGCGCTCCTGTCAAAGACAATTGCACACATATACAGTCAGCATTTGCAGGATTCAAATCCCTAGCTAACTATGTTATGATACTAGAGAGAAACGCATTAGCACGGCACGCTATTTGCTTTACTGGGTGGTTTCCATTCTACGTTTGTATTTCTAGGGTGGTGACATCATCAGTCTTTCCAAAGAGCCTTTCAAAGACAATTGCACACATACTCACAACCCCCACACACAGTTAGCATTTGCAGGATTCAAACCCCTACCTAACTATGTTATGATACTAGTAAGAAACGCATTAGCATGGCACGCTATTTGTTTTGCTGGATGGTTTCCCTTCTCCTGCTGTATTCATAGGGTGGTGACATCATCAGTCTTTCTAAAGAGGAATGTACATCTTTTAGTGTGTTTTCCCAGTCTCCAAAAAGGGCACTCCTTTCAATAACAATTGCACACATACACACATCCCCCCCTCCACACAGTCAGCGTTTGCAGGATTCAAGCCCCTACCTAACTATGCTATGATACTAGAGAGAAACGCATTAGCACGGCGTGCTATTTGCTTTACTGGGTGGTTTCCCTTCTCCTGCTATATTTCTAGGATGGTACCATCATCAGACTGGACATGGTAATGTGTGTGCACTTTGTCTTATGCCATTCCAGGAATGGTCCATGTGGGTCATCAGGTGTCAACAGCTTGAACAGGAACTCATAATCCTCACCTTGTGTGATCTATCTGTGGACACATTGACATTCCTTCATATGTCAACACATATTTATGCACAGCTTGTTGGTTTTGTGGGTACTACATGTGTCTGGGATGTTGATAAAGGGCTATTCAAAGTGTATGTGAGACATGTGTAGCTGTGTTCAGTGATGTATATCCTGGGTGGCTGCCTTGCAAACAGTCTAGCATGTTTGGGAACCATGATCCGCACATGAACATACCACAATTAGTAAGGTTGAGTGTATGTCAGCTTCCAATAGCTCGGTTTATGACTTCAACCATGATGGACTCCATGGCCTTGCAGATCAGACTTCATAGGCGTACTGGATTATACTTCCCATGATGTGTTGTGCACCAACACTTGTGTGGAGTGCCATATGTTGCTGTAACACATTCAACATTTCCACATCCTGTGTAGGGGGGGAGGCTCAGCTGACTGTTCAAGGTGCAGGATCTGTTTCTTCTGTAGTTTATGCATGACACATATTGGGAATCAATGTAGTCCACTTGATGCCATGCATTTGGCATTGGGCGTAGCTGTTCATCCATTCTACATGTGATATCTCCTGGTATGATGATATGGACTATCGTCAGTGGGAGGTGGGTATGTATATATGGGCCTGTCTGTCAAAATGTCGGCATTGTCAGTCAGGTACAGTTGGCCCAGACTCATGACATATATGTGTGTACATTGCTATATATGGCATAGCTGTCAGAGGTGTCATGATTCAGTCTGGAATCCTTCTCAGCTACTCTTTACAGAACACCAACGAACCTGAGCACTAATCCCTGTTATACTCTTTTACACACTTAACACCGTACTGATCCTTTGTGATCTGGCTACAGAGTATGTCATCATGATATCCCGGCATGTCCAGGGGTTGGCTTCATGTGTACTCTCCAGTCCAGCTGGTGAATATTGTGATGCAGACACAATCTCACATCTGCCTCATGTACACAGACAACACTCTCCTCCTCCTGACAAACTCATATATATGTGTGAGATGCACCTATAGAGACATACAGGGTCCTGAACTCTCTCGACCCATGACTGGCACAGTCTATCAGGTGGTGAAGGTAACCACACACACCACATATCAGTCTCACATATCCTCTGGCGACAGCACTCAAACCACATTATCACACATACACATACTCAGATACTGTAAATGAACTCTGCCTAAGCAGCCGAGACCTCCACAGCAGGCACACACACAACTGCTACCCCACTACAATACCCACATCTCACATAGTTCACAATGTCAATGTGCCACACAGTCACTGCCCTTCGAGCTACACAACATACCTAATACACTTGTGATAGGTGACACTTATTGTCAGACACACTGACGTACCACTCACCAGCCCGTACAAGGGAATAGTCCCTTTGTGCTGTCTGTCGGGTGCCAGGATCTGCCACATAACACATGCAGTCAGGTCACTCCAAAGCAAGTACAGGACTGGCACCATCATTGTCCATGCTGGTGCGTAAAACCTCAGACGTTACTCCCTGGACAACATGACATGGTACATGGAGGAACACTGTGATCATGTAGCTCAGGCCAGTATGACCCTGACCTTGTCTAGCATCTTACAACCACCAAGTATGATGTCACAGTATACAGACAAACATATCATGTTTAACAGTTGGCTAACTAATTGGTGTCATTCATGGGAGATACAGTGTCTGTCAGCCTATGGTGACATGCTCGACATGCCACGTAGCTTCACTATGGACAGCTTGCACCTGTCAACCTTGGACCTTTGAATGCTGGCTAAGGCTCTTGCTACCACCATAGTGCATTTGTTGAGCAGGGCTCAAAAGACAAACCCACCTCCATAGACATTACAGGTTAAATGACACTAAGGGTAATGCTGCTCAACACCAGATGTGTTACCCTCATATTGCGGCCACTCAGGACTCTCCTCAGTATGGAGGATAGCGATATCTGTGCACTAACAGACGCCTAGTTTAGGCTCACGTATGCACACCAGCACTACCAGGTTATGCTTCATACCATACTTTCTGACCACAGGACTTGGAACGGACAACATAACTAGGGGGAGTATCCATATACATCACAGATACACACACCTCCGGATTAGTATTAGCAGAAAGCTACGATCACTCATGTACTTATCTAAGGGCTGCTTCTCACGGACAATTGCACCAGACACGTAGGATTATCACAAGGCCTTCTTCAGTTATGTCAGGAACCTGGGTGGACACTCACTGATATGCTGTGAGTTACTGCATACTGACTAAACTTACCCTGAACCCACTGGCATAGCCGACATCCTGGCAAACAGGTTCAGTGCAGATGTCTCCCCCCATCCCCCCTAGGGAGCAACTATCCATCCCAACAGAGTATAACCTCCCTGACATCACACAGTAACAGGTGAGTGCTGCCCTCCCCAAAGCATACATTACAGCATCAATGGGACCAGATAGTGTCCCGGCCTGCATCTTACATAAGCTTCATGACAGATGTAACCCTCACATTACATCACTGTGCAATATCGGAGTTACTTCAGGATATGTACCCATGGAATGGCGTACAGTGACAGTGGTCCAACTCCACACAGTTGGTGCCACAACAGACCACAGACAATATTGCCCTGTAAGCCTACTTAGCTTGTTCTGCAAAGCTATGGAGCGTATTGTCATGGGCCTCTTACACATAGACATCGGGAACCTACAGACACTGTATCCTACACATTTAAGCATTGTTGTGGGCAGATCCTGCCTCATGAACATGTTTGTATTCTTTAGACAGTTAACAGGTCCATCAACATAGGGACAGTTGTACACGCAGCCAACCTGAACCTTGCAAAACCCTTCCACACAACAACCCACTGGGCCATTATGCATAGGCTCACCAGCATCGATATGGACACATATCTCACATGATGGATTGCTACCTGGATCAGGGATAGCACACACATGGTCAAAATTGCAGGTGCCATGTCTGACTATACACCAGTTACACGTGGCATCCCACACGGCTCGGTCCTGGGACCTCTCTTGTTCAGTATATATTTGTCTGACGTACAGGCTACCATAGGGGGAATATGGCTGACCTTGTTTGCACTTGACTGCAAACTGTGTGCCATAATCAACTCTCCAGCTGCCACATGCATACTCCAACAGGGTCTCACAGAGATGGATGACTGGTGCCTGAGCCATGGCCTACAGCTAAATGCCATTAGTTGCATAGTCATCCCCTTTGGGAATAACAACATGCCCACACATTACCACATAAGTAGTACTCCATTACGTACGGTAGGAGTTGTTAGGTGATTGGGGACATGACTTGTTTGCACTGTCACCTTTGACATTCACGTTGCCAAAGTGGTTGGACAGACCTTCTATATAAGCCACCTTATCTCATATGGTTTCACATCTAGATCGAGTGAGGTCATTGTGCCCCTATACTCATCACAACCATGCTTGGTTACAATGCCACCTTTGGGGTGTACTTTATCCAACACCTGCAGCAACTGTACTGGCCACAGAAGTTCCTCACCAAGCAGATGTAAGGACTCACATGGATGACCTGCACAGTTCGGATGCAGTAACTCTAGCTCTACTCAGTCGCTTACCACCTACTTGGATATGATGTGTGCCTGTTGTTTACAGTAATACCCAACCCAGAATTACTGGACATGCTCCACCTCAGGATATCCAACTCCCTTGTAGCTAAACACTCCAGGGACATATACCTCAGCACAGATGTTAATAGGACATGCTGGAGGGACAGATTCTTATCCCAGGGCCTCCACTCACTCTGGATTGTGATCACAGTTTCACATAGGCAGAGCCACCCACTGACAACCTACAGGGGACATCTTGAGGCTGTATGGGTGATCGTATGTTTACCCCTGGGATATCTTCTGTGTCCCTGCTAGACAGAGGCACACTAGCCTAAACGTACATGGGCTATATTGTGTGACCTACTATTCACTGGCACAGTGTAGTAATCTGACAGGGTTGCAAAAGCCAAACACACTCTGGCTAGGCTTATACATGCCCTAGGGCAGATAGCCTAGTATCAACCTCTGAACCTATGCTTATGTTCGGGATGCACAATATTTATTGCTGATACTGTTTGCAGGTCTTTATCATCTTTGCTTTCCCAGTTTCTATGAACAACTTAGGTATCTGCAGAACATGTTTGATCATGATAGGGTTCCACTATATTATATATGTGTCTGTTGCCATGTAACTGTGTGCATAGGGCAGATTGCTGGATAGTGAGAGGTTCCTGGGTTAACACAAGCAACTGCCAGATATGTGTGGCCCACTGCTGTACTCAGACATGGCCTAAGTGTGTGAGCATGCCCAGTTCAGGCTTTCCATGTTTTGTTGCCTGACATATGTCTCATTTATTCAAGTGTGTGAGCATGCCCAGTGTGACCTTTCAGTATGTTGCGATCTCAAGTCCACTACATTTGTGGATGTGTGTGAACATGACCAATATTAACATTTATACTGTGTGTGTTGGAAGTCAAGTTCTGTTCTTACTGCAGGACTCACCTTTGTGTCATAACTCAACAGGGATTATGCTGTGCCTGCAGGGTTTTCATGAGATACTTTGCATAGACTTATCAACATTCCTTCGTACTGGCTGACCTCTGCAATACTGTCATGGTTTAGTGGCTCAGTACTTTAACTATAGTGCACAGTATCCTGGGTTCGAGACCCATCATTGCTTTATATTTTTATACTGAGCAGACCAGACTGCTTAAGGGCCAGTTAAGCAAATATGAGCATGTTGGCTTTTGTTCAGCTATGCCCTACTTAGACCAGGCTTATCCGGCATTGCTATATATTCACCAACTTTGCTGGACATTGCCCAATATTACTCGACATTGACCACAGTTGTACTAGTTGGTGTGTGCGATTCTGTTTGCATATACTACATGGTGGTAAATGCTGTTTAGCACTGCCTTAAATTGCTTAACACATGGCAATCATGCCTCAGGTGGTGCTGCAGGGCTGCCTATGTCGGATGCACATACTACACTCCCTGTACATGTTTGAAAGCAGGTAGTGTCAACTTAGGCATCCCTTTTACTATATGTGCGAGTCAGAGAGAGGTATAATTTCCAGAGTTCCTACTGAGCCAGTGTATGTGCTATGCGTTGCTTCTTTGCCAAGGCCAAAGCATACTGGGCACACCTCCTTCTGCCTACTGGGGCAGGCTCAGGTTGTTCCTCCTCTGAGTCATGCTCTGCCTGTGATGACCTTGGCAATGGTGGGGGGCTGTTTGGCCCAGGCCTGTGCTGGTCCTGCTGCAGCTGTTTTCGCAGGATCATATTATGTAGCATAGCACATACCATGACAATTTGGGTACATGTAGTTGGTGAGTACTGCAAGGCTCCACCAGATGTGTCCAGGCACCGGAAATGTGACTTGAGCAGCCCAAACACATGCTCAATTACATTTTGTGTTTGTGCATGTGCCTCATTATGGCGTTCCTGTTCAGGTGTGTGTGCATTTCTGATGGGTGTCATCAGCCATGGCTCTAGTGCATAGCCAGCATCCCCCACTAGGTGACCATGTGGGATGTCCCCATTGGCAAATGTCTGGTACAGCTGCATCAGATGCCAGATATGGGAATCATGGTAGCTTCCAGGGCAGCCAGCACACACATTCAGTATTATGCCCTGGGCATCACACACGACCTGGCAGTTGATGGAGGGGAAGCCCTTACGGTTGAAGTAGACCCTTCCCCGCTTACCAGCTGATGCTTTGATGCGTATGTGCATGCAGTCTATTGCACCCACTACCTCTGGGTATTCCGCTATTTGCTGGAAGAGAGACGCATATTGCTGGCCAATACCTCACGGGAATTGGGGAAATATACATGATCACCGACATGTGCTGACATGGCATCCAGGAACTGGTGCAGTACCCTGGATGCTGATGCATGTGATATCCCCATCATATCACCAGTTGGTCTCTGGAAGGTACCTGTTGCTAATATTCTTAGGCCAACACATACCTTGGTTTCCACTGGGATGGGTTCCCCTCTGTTTGTTCTGTGTGTGTGGCATGGCCTGCACAGCTCAACAATTTGCTGCAGGAGGTCTCTGTCCACTCTATAGCGCTCCACTATCTCCAGCTCATGTAGCCCCTGGTAGGTTACCCTGGGCCTGTACACTCTTCTCCGTCTCCTCACTGTGGGTTGTCCAGCAGCATTTTCATTGTCACCACCCTCAGCATGTTGCATATGTCGCCTTATAACAGCAATGGCAGCCCCTAACATTTCTTTGTCTCAGTAAAGCTTTTTCAGTTTTCACTTCTAGTAGCTTACTGCAGTGTCTCTTGTGAGAAACATAATGGACTGTTGTTTGCAGAGTTTTAGGTGCTAGGCTGGGCTGGGCTAGTGTACTGCCTGTGTAATTGCCTGATTCTGATTGTTTTCACCTGCTAGCTCTGATAGTACTCCCTGGTAGCTTCCTACTATTTGTTGTGCTTCCTATTTTCTTTCTGTTTCCTCAGGGGGGCAGCGCCATGCACACAAGCGCAAACACGCTCACAGCAGCTCACACGCGAGCACACATGCTTATACGGACTACAACTTGCTTATTCAGGTTAAAATGCGCGCACACCAGCGTAAATGCGCTTACAACACTTTAAACTGCCTTATACATGCTTACTCCAGCTTAAACGTGCGCACTCATGCTTACACACGCGCACACTGTCTTACTCGGGTTTACACGCTCAGCAAGAAACTTTGGTGTTATTCATGGCATACACCTTCCATTTCTTGCCTTTACCTAGCCTACCTGTTGACGCACCTCTTTCAATGATGTGTAAATGACAGCTGACACATGCCACTCTGCTTCAGTGAGCTTCCCTTCTTTCATACATACCCCACTCATGATGTCACCTATCTTCTACTCTGTTACTCCCCTTATCCTACTACTACGCTCCACTGAATGTGCTCATTTGCTATGTAAACCTGTGATTCACTATCCTAACCCTCCTTTACATAGGATTGCCTACTAATGCTTGGGTACATCTCTTAGACTGTGCTTCCCCCCTTAGCAAACTCTACTCGATGGCCATGTTGTCTTCAGTCTGCCATTCTCTTGCACTGTAAATTAAAAATTTAAATAAAATCCACATTTTTGGGTTTAAATTTTGATTTTTCTGGTTTTTAGAGCGCAGCCCGTTTGCGAGGCGCTGTGCTATGCTTAAACATCGGAAATGGGAGAAAAAAAATAATTTTTATTTTCATATTGAATCGGGAAACATTGCCAATGGCCGTATATTTGGCCACTGGCATGCTTCCTCTACTGGATGCAACCTTTATTTGGAGCTGTCACGGCTCCGTTTTGCTATTTGCAGAACGGTACTCAGTTGTCAACTGAGTACATTTCTGCAAATAACACTGCTCTTACTCGGACAGGTTTGGGTTTCCTGTATCGCAAATCTACCTCATTTGCATGCCTTTCGGCTACAGTTGAGGTAATTTGCATGACCCGGCCCTGTCCGTGTAGGAGCCGTTTTAGGAGCTCTCTTGCACACCCCTGCAGGCTGTTCCTGGATTGCTCGTCGGACATGATGGCTGCATGGAGTCTTACTCTACTCTTAGACACCGTGCAAGCCATCGTGAATCCGGCCCATCATATTCAATGTGATAGTTATATATTTTTTTATTATTATTTTTGATAAAGTACTGATAAAGTAGTGATATCTGACAGATGTTGAAAACTTTCTGGAATTTAAAGAATTAATTTTGCAGTTGAGACTTAAGCCTTAGCAACCCCTGAGTTGAATGAGAGCATCTCTTTTTCCAGTGTGTTAAGATGAGAGCCAATAAGTTATAACAATTTTAAAACTTAAATTAACAATAAAATATAGAAGTGTATACAATGATTTTAATATAATTTTAATATAATACTTTTCTATTTTTTGAAGTTGTAATACTGTACAATATTACAGTTTTTTGTGGTGAATAATTGTAAAATATATGACTCATACAGTATGTGAATAGTGCATTTTAACTTAATTAATTAATTAATTAATTAATTAATTAATTAATTAATCAACTTGTATTGTGTTTGTATATGGTGAATATTTTATTATGCAAAGCAACTCCAATGAAGTCTAAAAGATACAGATGAAAGTACTTACATGATTACGGTGAAGTTATCATTCTAAGTGTTCCTTTTTAGTTTCAAATTTACTGTATTAATTATTTATTATTTCTACATATCTTTAATTATCCAGTATCTTTATTTTGTCAGAAACAAAGGTCACTGCAATCCACTGGTAAGGCACAGTTAGGTCTGTTGAAACTTTTAAAATTTAAACTTTTTGCTTTGAAAACCCTGTACCTAGAACCACTACAATGAGATACAGGCACTATTATCATCTGAAAATGTGCCAGCACTCCATCTTTGCCCTCCTGCATGACCATAGTAATTTGTGCTAGCAGTAAGACTACCCCTGTCTAACCCTAAACTGACACCTTACCTTACCAAAAAGCTTTTCCATAATACTACCACTAAGCAATTGACTCAGATGCTCTTCACATATATTAGTAGACATGCATAAAACTAAATCCATTCCCTTCCTTGGTCTGTACCCCAGCCTTAACTCACAAATGTTCAAATGCCAAACATTCTATATTACAAAACATTTCTACAGTAACATTCATTCCCTTGCTTTCCATAACCACAAGCTCTAGATATTATTTCTTCCAGCACTGATAGCACTGGACAGACATGGCTTTTGATGTATTCTCATAGCCATTCACCCTGTTTTCCAAACTGTCTATTCAACGGATTGAACGCCACCCGTGTGTGTGTGTGTGTTTATATACATATATATTAAAAAAAAAAAATATATATATATATATATATATATATATATATAATGTGTGTGTGTGTGTGTTTATTTGCA
Organism: Protopterus annectens; assembly: GCF_019279795.1. Classification (NCBI taxonomy): domain Eukaryota; kingdom Metazoa; phylum Chordata; order Ceratodontiformes; family Protopteridae; genus Protopterus; species Protopterus annectens. Next base: position 453,470,969 of record NC_056728.1, on the reverse strand, counting down.
TATATATATATATATATATATATATATATATATATATATATATATATATATATATATATATATATATATATATATATATATATATATATATATATATATATATATATATAAATGTGTTGGTGTGTGTGTGTGTGTGTGTGTGTGTGTGTGTGTGTGTGTGTGCATTTTATATATCTATATCAATCTCTCTTTCTCTCTAGATATGTATATATATATATATATATATATATATATATATATATATATATAAATGTAAAATTGATGTTTCTTATGCGCAGACTCATCCAAGTTCCCGCTATCAGTTTGATGTGTTGGTATTTGACAGAGGGGCAACATGGATGACAACTGAAGGAATAAGATAAAGGAGATGAAAAATGCCATTTTATATTTCCTGTAAAAATCTCCTATCACCCATTTTAGCCTTTTCAGCTTAACTCTTTTTAATGGATGTTCATACACAGATACAGAGTTACAGATTAATTCCCTTCTCTGCACTGCGGACACACCTTCAGTCATTATGATTGACTACAGACTGTGGAATGTCTGTTAATGTATGTGTGGTATGTTGCTTCTGTATTTTCAATAAGCATCTCTACAGGGGGCTTCATCTTATCTCTTTTTTAAACCCTTTTGATTAAACTTTTATATTAGCTCGACTCAGAAAAGGTGAACTTTCACAACCGACATGAGTCACTGTTCAGGACAGAGTTGCACAGCAGGGATATAGATTGTGAAGATGACCCTAAGGTAGTCATGATGAAAATGTGAGCCAGTCATTCTACCAAATTAATGAATTTGTATTATTTTTAGAACATTCCTCTGTAGTATTTGCCGTTGTTTTTTTTTTGTTTGTTTTTTTTTTACCTTGCTGCATAGATCTTACTGCATCCACTTGTGTATGCACAACAGAGGTCACTCCTCAGATACAACCTGTAAGATTTTTTTAAATTCTCAGTGGTTGTTGAAACACAATAACTATGAAGTCTCAGTCCAGGGCAAAGCTTTATAATGTGAGTGTCAAAATTCATGACACAATATCATAAAATACTGAAAATGTAACACCAAACTATTGTCATTTGCCATTATAATGAAACATCTTGCCTGCTTTAATTGCACTTATAGCCTTGATGGTTTTCAGTACTTTGATTTATAAGTTGTTTTCATTGCCAACTCTTAAGTATACCATCTGTCTAATGTTTTAATTATACTTTGACACCATTCATTTGTCATTTTATCTCGGTGGAATTCCATTATATCAGTGACAGTTCTGCAAAACCATTATGCTGACTTTTTAGCCCATATCATAATTTACTAATGCTGAAAAAGACATGAGTCTACATTTAGTTTTGTGATCTGTTCCTCACAATTTTTTTCATTTTCAATATTTTGATTTTAATTTGCAGTACTGTCTTTCTCATATTAACCTTAACAAAAAAGAGAGATTTTGACCAATATTGTGCAAATTTATCTTTAAACTTTGTAATACAGGTTCATTGGTTTCAATAATGTCAAAAGGTCATAAAGTAAATATTTAAAAGATTTATCCTAAGAAATATTTAAAATCACTAAGTTTTTGAACAAGATTTAGGGCAGTATTCATAGTCATTAATGTAAATGTGTTAGGGAATTTTGGGATGAGCGCAGACGGGTGCAGTTGAACCCCAATTCATAGAGGCTATTTACATCAATTTGCGGTGTCGTTGAATAGAGTGATGCAAATGAGCAGATAATTAGATGGTAATGAGAAGTGACATAAATGTTCTTATGCAAATTAATGCTTTTTTATGTCATTTGCAATTCATAGTCAGTTTTTCCTGCTTTCCTGCACTTGTTGCTGATGTGTTATAAAAAGTAAAGCACTGACAAATGGATCAGAGTTGCAGCTGGCAAAAATGCTATCTTTTACGGGAACTGCTTTTGCTTGTACCAGTAACCCCACATGCACCTTTGGGCTAGTGATAAGCAATGTCAGACACAAAATGTAATTTTTTCTTTTCCCTTTCATTCATACCTTATTTCTTTTACTGCTGACTTTTACTCTGGAGGGCTTGATGTTCTCATACGTTATGTGAGGTTGTTTTAATCTCTTGCATTGATCTATGCTGATAAAGTTTTATCTGTATCAATATTCTGCTGAGTGTTTTCTAAATAAATATTAGAAGAACTTTTGTTAGTTAGGCTTTATAGCTTCAAAAGGATACTGTATTTTTGTTTTCACTCAGTGATGCTACCTGGTGATGCCAGTTTCTGATCTGCATTCTGAGACAGATGTTTCAGGAGGCATAATACTTTTATGTAAAGTGCTATTACATAAGAAATATATTAATATTGTAATCAGAAAGTGGAAAATGACCATTCTCTAACGCAAATCATAAACCACTCTTCAAGCTTGATTTCTCAACTTAAGCAATCCCCATGTAAGTGTATGGGTCAGATTGGAAACAAACCAATCACACTTCATAGTTAAGTATTTACTGTCTCATTAAAGTCGATTAATTTCCTCTTTCCTAAACTCACTTTATTTCATTATGCGAAATACGTAGAAACTAAAATCACAATTTAATATGAATTAAGTACTATTATAAGTACTGGAACAGAAAAGATAACACAGCAATTTTTCAGTAAGATATTTTTTCTAATTTGCTGTAATCTAGAATGGCCTTATAGTGGATAGTTCTGGCTTTGTTCAAGGTAAAAAGAAAAGAAAAGATGAATGCTTCTGTATATCTACTTTCAGAAAATATTATTTACATGGAAAATTTCAAAGAAGACTGAGAGACTGAATATGCATTAATTATTTACGATATTTATTTATTTATTTATTTATTTATTTTATTTTATTTATTTTACATTTGTTGACCGAATTAGTCCGACTGAGCCTAGTGGCTCATTTTCAGGAAGACCCAGAGAGAAAAGCTCCACAATAAAATACAATTTAATGGTAAATCAGAAATTAGGAATTAGGTACAAGTAAAAAACTAGCATTCACCAGCTGCATACAAAATGAGTCAAGATTTTGCAATGTTAGTTGATAATGAGGATATATATATATATATATATATATATATATATATATAGATAGATAGATAGGTAGTACAATATTTATGCATACAAAATGTATAAGACATTCAGGCTAATAAAGTTTCAATGAGGGAGAGTATAGGGGTATAAGTGAAGAGTATCAGAGAGAAAGTAAAAAGAAATAGAAAGGCTAATACTGGGATGTAGATAGTTAGGGAAAGGGGTAGTAAGGTTATGCAAGAAAAGAGGGACAGTGAGAAGTTATACAGGAGGAGAGTATAGGAGAGAGGGGAAGGAGATAAAAAAGGACTATGATGCATGGAAAGGAGCTTAGGGAGGATGAGTACAGTGGCAAGACCAGCTAGCTTTCAAATATTCTCTAGAGGCTGTTTTGAATTGATAAGGGTGTTTAAGGGATCTAATTTCTAAGGGAAGTTTGTTCCAAGATATGACAGGGTTGTAACTGTGGAGGGTGCATTTAATGCATTTTATGCATTTAATTTTCAAGAATTTCTTCTGATAGTCATTTAGTGTTCTACAATAATGTATTATAAAACTTAATCACTTCTTCTTCTTCTTCTTCTTTTGGCTTTTCCCGGTTAGGGGTCACCCATATAACTTAATCACTATGACTACATTTTATAAACAAAACCTCAAAGTGATACAGTAATTATTCTCTTATGTAAATCATAAACCATTCTTCAAGCTTAACTTCTCAGCTTAGCTCCATCTCTATGTAACTGGTAAGCAGATAAAGTCTTTACTTTACTGTGATAAATACTTGTATTATAATAAATATGTACAATAGAAAAGTCAAATGTCTGGCAGTTAGCATGGAGGACTGATGCTTTGAGCTGTTAGTGAGATATACCCTTACCCAGTGTATAGAGTTTGATTCCTTTCACATTTATTTGCCTACTGTCCTCCCCAGTCCACACTCAGGCCTGCTCCTATTGTATTCAAATTGTTATTTGGAATTAAGTTTCCAGGCATTCTTTCCCTTCAGCTAATGGGTCAATCACACCTATTTTATCTCAGATCATTATGACTGAAATGTTTACAAATCCATTTTTGATTTGTGTCTATATATATATATATATATATATATATATATATATATATATATATATATATATATCCTTTTAACAAGGACAATTTGTCTTAACCAATTAACATATTAATAAAATAAACAATTGATTTCAGAAGAGTGAATATGTTGTAAGCCTTTCTGACCCTGTTATCATGATATCTTTGAGTTCTCTGGTAATACATCTTTATGTCACATACAACACCCAGGGTCATATATCAGTACTACAACCACCTAGTTCTTCAATATTGTTTTCTTTACCTCCTTTATAATACAATAAATTTCTGTAAGTTGTTACAAAAAGCTTATAATACTTATTGTCTGGCCCCTCATATTGTTATAGTGCGGTTTCTGTTATTATTCAATTCATCTGTAAGAGGCTGGTAGTAATTAATAACACCTAGCCTGTTTGGAGACTGGTATTGAATAATTTCTGTAGGAGGTTTGACAGGTCCTATTTTGGGCTAGCCATTAGGCATTATGGTATGTTATCTGGCTGCACAGAAGTAGTATCCTTTGCCTTGGATACTACCCTGAGAATTTGTTATTGGGAGATTTAGGGGATATTGGCAGACAGGGAGGCAAAGTCTGAGCTAAATTTATCCGCTAGTAAGTTGTCTATATCTTCTGGGTCTAAGTAGATAGCATCATTTACTATTAGCTCTGTGCAGTGCTGGGCATTGTTTCTCAGGTTTCTAACACAGTTAAAGAAGGCTTGTGGTTATATTTTGCCTCAGTGTCTATTCTTACCTTTTATCTGGCTTTGGTTAATTTGATCAATGTCCAGATTTCCTTGTCTAATTTAGCAAAGACATATTTTGGCTCCTTGAGAGTTAGATTTATTTTTGCATGCAATGTTTTTTTTTTGTTGTATTATACAGCCTGTTTATATTAGAGTTACAATACAGTGGCTTTTTACTAATTTGGCATTGTATTAATTTTTGAGGGGTACAGATGCATCTATTTACATGTCCATAGAATTTGACAGCAAAGGATTCTGCATGAGCAAAGTGGTCATTAAAGTGGTGGGAGTTTTTGAACTTAGAAAGGACATCACTCTGTTCTATTTAATTGGCCTTCACATAGTCTTTGAATACTGAGGTACAGGAGGATGCTTCAGGCTTCGGTCATATGGAGAATATGACAGACTTGTGGTTTAAGTTTTACAAGTGAAGAGGTAATAACTGGTGGGGAGCAGAACTGCTTCATATTGGTAAGGACCAAGTCCAAAATGTTATTGCCTCTGGCTGAGATGTGGACTAACAAAGAGTTTGTTTGATGAAGTTCAAAAATCTCTGCAAATAAATGTTTGAGGATGTATACATTATGTGTTTATGGAGAGACAGTTGAATCCTCCTAAGGCAATGCTGTTTTGTTTAATAAATATGGGTTCCATACTGCTTCGATAGGAGCTATAGGCCAAACAAGACCTAGAAGGGGTCCTGTAGATAGCTATGAAATGATAAGGGATTTTGTTCATGGTAAGTTGGATATGGAGGAGTTCCAGGTTTTTGTCTTGTCTAACAAGTCTGGAGATGAGATTTTTGTAAAGAATATAGAGAAACCTCTACCTTTAGTGCATTTGTCTAATGAAGTGATGTGGTGAAACTGCACTAGTGATATGCATTGAAACCCTGCACTAAAAGAATGCTTTCACTGGTCTTGAACCAGATATCTATGATGATGCATATATTGACATTTTCTAGGGAAAGTATAGCTTATAGAGGGTGTATTTTTTTTTTCTTTTAGTTTGGGATCCTAACATTGAACAGCAATACATTAATGATGTTGGGATTCTGTTTTGCTATGATAAAAGCTTCAGAAGACTGACATTGTCTAAAAAAGCACTATGGGGGTTGACAAGGGTTATATTAATATATAGAAGCCTTGGAGGGAGAGGTGCAGGCCATCATAGGATCATAGGTTTATAGGTGTTTACTAGGCTCATGACGACAAGAGCCTTTTTAAGCCTAGCCATTCATTCCAAATCTCTGTAAAGTTTTTTTTTTTAAAGTTTTTATTAAGATTTTTATATAAATAACATAGAAATACATAATAGGGAAAAATGGGTCTATATTAGATAATCGAGCTTTTACAAATTCGAACACCATATGGTTGAGACCATATGTTCGAACTCTTAAAAGTTAAAAAAAAAAAAAAAAAAAAAAAAACCTACCTGAAAGCTTAAGCGGTGGGGGAGGGGGGCAAGCCCCCCTGCACTCCCTCCACACCCCCCAATCTTTAACTATACCAACTCCAAGATTGCACTACAGTGCAGACAACGGAAGATTTCCATTGCTGCACTGTTCGGGGATCTCCATTGCAACATTCGAACTTTTAAAAGTTCGATCATATGGTTTCGACCATATGACATTCGAACTTTTAAAAGTTTGACAATGTGATAGGAACAGGAAAAATCAAATGTGTAGAAAGCAAATATAAGCAATTATAAACAAATGAACAAAAAACTAACATTAACTATTTGCAAGGTGTCTACTCATTAATCTAGTGAATCAGAACAGTTACATAAGAAGGTTCTGAAAGTAAAGGAAATCAGCTAGTTGTCTTCTTGTTCTATAATCTCTTGTGTTTCATCCACCAGTTAAATGCAAAGTTCTGTCCAGTGGTTCTGTCTTTGATTGTTGAAATCTCCATCTGACAAGTTTCATTTGCAATGTTGCAGAATTCTCTCAGAGTTGGGCTTTGTATTACTTTTCCAGTTTCTTGTTATCACTTTTCTTGCAATTGTTAAAAGGGGCCAAAGAAGAGGAAACTCAATTTTCTTAACACATGGAGGAATAGGGGCAATAAACAGAACCAATGAATTACTTAAATGGAAATTATTATTGAAAAGAGTTTGTAGAATATAATTTATATTATGCCAAAAGGGTTTAATTACATCACATTTGCAAGTCGTATGTTCCCAGTTAGCTACGACATTTAAATTACATCTCCAGCAACCAATTTTTCTCCAGTTATCATTTCCATTCTATGTGGTGTAATAAAGACTTTATGCAAAAATTTCCAGGAAAAACATTTTCATCTTAGTGATTTCATGGTTTGAAAAGAAGATGTAAGTATTATTTTTTTCTCAGATTCACTTGGTGGATGGTAATTTACAGTTGTAAAATAATTCCAATAATTATCCTGACAGAAATCTGTTTTGATTTTTATAATCTTATAAATTTTAGATAAGTAATTTCTCTCAGGAGAATTATGATGAATTGATAATATTAGATATTCAATAAGATTTGGAATATCCTTTATAATAGATGCTTGCTTCAAGGATAGTCTACTTTCTATGGCAAATCTGCGGTTTTGTAAGTCAATCCATAACTCCCTGCTTAAATTAAATTTGTTTAATATAAAATCCAGTAAGTGTTTCCATTAGCTGAAACCATCTCTGAAAATTTCTGATACCCTTGATAAGTGTAAGCAGGGGCTTGGAAAATGAAACATTTACAAGCTAGGACCTGGGAGATGAACCATTTACAGGTTACTTGTGTCCATTAGAGACATAGGTGCCAAACCAGGGATACATTTCCTGTTCCACATACAATTGTCAAAGTTGCACTTGAATTGGGTTAGGGAGGAACTCTGTTTCACATGGATGGGGTGCCTGTTCCAGAGATGGGGTAATCTCTGGAATACATACCTGTCTCTCCAGCAGGTCCTATTTATATCACAGACAAGGTTTAAGTCTTTAGAATGGGTAATTCTGGTGCTGTTTGTTTTGCGGATATGCCTGTCAGAACAGATAGAACTGTCTGCTACCTCTTCCCAAGATAATACATATCATACCCCCTTTGAATGACACAAGAAACTAAGCCAATTTCTCAGATGGTGATATCATTCTTGGTGATGGTAGAATACTGCTCAAGGCTGAGTAAATGACTGCTTTAGATACATATTCTAAGAGGTCCATAATATCTCTCTTCACATAGTCCAGTGAGGTATATCTCAAGTCATTTATACTCACATGTGTAATGACTGTTTCAATTTTTGCTTGTGGTACAAAGACTTGAGTGCATGTGCTTTATGTTGAATCCTGGCACCTTATAGGCAACTGACTGTGACCCTATCCTTGCACATCTTGTAGAGTAGTGGATCAGTGTGTCTCTCGATGGAGTCAATTATTACTAGCATATTGGACTTTCTGGAGGTTTGCCTTATGGACTTTTGAAGTGAATCAATGTAACTGTAGATGTATGTTTCATGGTGGGTGCTGTTTTTGCTGTGTGTTTCTTAGTTGGTTTAGTCAGCGTAGTTTACTGATGGTACCTGTTTCTTTGGTAACATTTAGAAGGTCTTCATGGTTTAAGAAGGTTACTTTTAAGAGCCTCAGCATATGTAGGTCTATTTGTTTAGTCTGAGGTGTCTGTGATTAGTTTAGTGTGGTGTTGTGTAGTACTGACAACCTGCTTGTTATTTGCAGTGGTAATATGTAGTGGTTTTGCCTCTAATAACAGATAGCTTATCTAAATGCCCTAACAGGTCAAACTGAAATTGTGCTTTTAAGGATTTTGCAGATACTAATTACTTTTACATTTTTAGGGCTGTTGGGGTTCAACCCATGGTGTTCACCCTCACTATACTTAGGGTCTATTCACTCTCCTCCCCTACCCTTTATTCCTACCAAACCCTCTCTGTATTTATACTTGCTTTGTCATACCCCCACCAATCCTTTAAATACCCTCTTTCTACTACGTCCACACACTACTATGTTTTTGCATCACTCCCTTAGTTCCTCCTTCCCAAAATTAGATCCAACCATACCTACTTCCACTACTTCCTTACACTATTACTCTGTTATATCATATGCTTATTCCCTCCTGTCCTAGTTAAATACTCCTGTACCTTCCTTGCACAACTAGTCAGCCTAATCTATTCTACTATTTTCTACCCACTTTCATCTTTGTAACTATCCTTCCAGTAACACAACTTTAAAACTCACAAACTATTAATTTTATTCTTTTCTGACCCACTACCTTCACTAAAAAAAAAAAAAAAAAAAAAACTCTGCTGCTCAGCCTCTCCACCTTCCCACTCATCTTGCTTACATGTTTGTCATCTTATCATAACTTGATAATAATAATTAATATCTCTCTAACAATTTCCTACCCACCTATCAAACTTCCCATTCTAATTTTCTACTCATCACACCCAATCTATTCACAGATCTGTATCCCAGATAAAGAATCTTAAACCTTCTCTCTAACCAACCAAAAACAAAACTATACTTAAATTTAATTTAAAAAAAACAAACATATGTCTGCCATAGTTAGACATTTGCGGTCAGTAACTCCTGTGATACATTTATAGGATTCCATTCATTTATTATATTGACATGAGTCTATTGCTAGGGTTTCATACTGTCTAAAATGTACAGAAAGCTTGTTTTATGAGCAAGGAGTTGCTGATTCATGAATGCACCCCTGAAGAGGGATTTGTTGAAATTTTGGCATAGAACCTCATCACTGAAGGGGTTCTTAACTGAGGAGCATGTGTTACAAGGAAATGAAATTACTAATAGCAGAGTTTGAAACAGTTTAGAACGGAGGGCAGAGAACATCTCACATGAGTCTATAGACCACAGAGGACAGGAGTTTATTCTAAATAAATTAGGGCAGTTCTTCACATCTTGGATTATTTTGATTATAAAAAACTGTGTCTTTCTATGCAGAAGAATTGTTTGGAGCTATATGTTTCAAACAGTGTATTATATTCTATTATACAATGACCCCCCATTAATATTCAAAAACATGCACACTGATTGGTCAGCGTGCACGTTGTAAATCCGAGTTATAGTAATGGAAAAAGGTCCGGTCGCGCAGACTTTTTCCATTACTATAACTCTTACAGCAACACTGTCTCGCTATGTTAAATGAGTTTAACATAGTGAGACAGCTTTAAAAAAAACATCGGAGATTCTCTGTTGCTTTTTTTAAAGCTGTCTCGCTATGTTAAACCCATTTAACATAGCGGGACAGTTTGTAAAAAGCAAAGGAGATCTTGCTTTCTCTGTTGCTTTTTTCAAAACTGTCTCGCTATGTTAAATGGGTTTAACATAGCGAGACAGCTTTAAAATAAGCAACGGAGATTCTCTGTTGCTTTTTTTAAAGCTGTCTCTCTATGTTAAACCCATTTAACATAGCGAAACAGTTTGTAAAAAGCAACGGAGATATTGCTTTCTCCGTTGCTTTTGCCCACAGCTCTGATGTACTGCGTAGGCATACGCATGCACAGTACATCAGAACTGCCGCAGAATACCAGACAGCTGCGGAAGGGCAGCAAGGAGGCATTATACAATGTCATTATTTAAGAAAAGTAATTTTTTTTTTCTTAAATAATGTCATTGTATAATAGCAATAACCCACTTCTGGGTGTGGGTAATGCTGGATTTACCCATGGTTGGCTTTGTTTGGCCACTCAGGCTTTGACCTCGTGACCAAACCACACCAACCGTGGGTAAATCCAGCATTACCCACACCCAGGCGTTGGTTATTGTTATATGAGATAATGCCAGAGTAAAAGGGAAATAGAATAGACTGGAGCCTGGATAAGAACCCATGCAAATTAGGTAAGAAATGCCAAAGGTTGTTCTGATAATACTGGAGATATCCTAATTGAAGAACACTCTGTTTTCTATGTAAGTTCTTAAGTCCTGGATCATGGTGTGTGTCAATCTTATGATGAATTTCAATTTTGTGATGTATAGTAGCACTAGTTTTATCAAAGCTGACTGTACTACATGTCTTTGGAATTAGGATGAGACCCTGAATAGAACATAGGCTATTAGTGTGATTGAGATGTTGTTGCTGTATTTATGCATATAAATATGAATTTAGGATGAGTCACAGCTTGCAGTCAACTACTAATCTACTTATCCAAAGTTTATTAGCATTTGCTTGCAATTCAGAAAAAAAATATTTCATAGAGAAGAGGGCTTAGAACAGAACCTTGACGGCTGTTATTAACTACATTTTGATTTTTGGAGAAAGCACCATTCCTTCTAATTGAATGTGATCTGTATGTGAGCAAGTAAGCAATCCACTGATATACAAAGGAATCAATGATTAGTTGGATTATTGTATTTATCATGTCAAAGGGGAGAATAGTATCAAATTCATTGGTTAACTCTAGATAAGGAGTGTGGGTGAGAAGTCCTTCATCAAAGGCTTTGTTAACTTTTTTTTTTAAATTTTTTTTTCGGACGGCGCAGTGGTGCAGCGGTAGCATTATCACCTCACAGCATGAGGTTCTTCAGTTCAATTCGTGGATGGGGTGCCTTCTGTGGGGACTCTGCATGTCCTCCTGCATTTGTGGGGGTTATCTCTGTTTACTCTTTACTCCCACTTTACAAAGACATGCGTCTGGAGCGTTTCTCCCTGGGACTCTGCTGAAAATTTCCTTCATTCCAAGTCAGACTTTCCCGGTAAAAAAATGTTAAATAAATAAATAAAAATAAAGAAGCCAGCAAGATTAAGTAGTCATGATCTACCTTTGGCAATTCCAAAGTTGAAATAGTCCAAAACCTATAGGTGTTACATATCCTTAAGAACTTGTTTCTGCAATAATTCATTCTATGGTTTTATACATAAGAACTGAATCCAAGAAACAAGACAAACAGGCTAGCAAACAAACTGGATAGCCCAGACCCAGCACTCTCCATGCTAAAATAACAGTGCAAGGTGTATAGATATAAAATATAACTTTAATCAGTGTACAGTTAAGCGTTTTTCATCACACTAGATAGCGTGACTTCTTCATAACCCAGGTCTTGCACTGTTATTTTAGCTTGGAGAGTGCTGGGTCTGGGCTATCCAGTTTGTTTTATACATTAGGCTAGTGAGACTGATTGGTCAGTAATCACCTCCATCAATGAAGGAGCCACCCTTATGGTATTGTAAGGGTATGGCATTTCTCCATTTTTCAAGTACATATCCTATGGACAGACTTTCATTGAAGATGTTAAGGAGAGGTTTGGAATGTTGGGCATGTATTCTGTCACCATGGAGATATGCTTTTTGTTTTGCAGAGGACAGTTTAGATATGGTCATCATTTATGATGGGGGATTGACCTGAGCTGGTATGGGGAGGGAGGTTGCATGTATAGCAGATGGAGTGAAATTATTACTGAATTTATTCATTTTTTGTATGAATCATATACTTTTCCCTTTTTTTTCTTTGCTAAGAGTTACACCATAGGGAGTTTGCAGTGAATCTCCCACCATACATATGAAAAACAGGTAAATTTCTAACCATACACATGCATACTAGGTATTGCCTTACCTGTGCATTTCTTGCAATAACTGTAAAATTCATTGGTAAATATGGTGGCTTTACAGATTGGGTCAACAGAGGACAAAGTACTTTTGAAATTATTGAGGTCCTTAAATAGCATATAAGGTTGGATTTGGAGTAATCCCTGAAATAATTTGAATTTGTGGGTTATTCAGTATTAATTTTTAGGGATAAAGTGATAGTCTGGTGGTCCAAGTTGAAAAAGGAAGGCTGACAGAGTTGGCATTCCAAATACCCCTGTCATGAGAACTTAAACTTTTGATCTAGTGAGAAGATATTAAAGAAATATTGGAAATACTGGGAATAGTTATTGTTAGCTGTATCAGAATACCAGTTGATGGGACTATGGCCAAGATTGCAAAGTTTCAATTAGTGATTCAGACATCTGAGGAGCCAGCAGAGGAGAGAAAGAAAGAAGGAGGGCCACACACACAAGGCAAACATATTGGTTACATTCTCTTGGTGGAGGCTAGAGAAACAACTGCAGAGTGTTTCCTGAAGGTGGGTGGGAAAACTTGATGATGTCAACTCACTGGAAAATTGATGTGAGGATCAGTGTTGTCCTCCCATTGTACATCATACCTACAAAGTGTTACCGTGCATTCACAATGGTGGGATCAACAGTGGGAAAACACTCCCCACAGCAGTATGATGTGGACTTGGGTTGTCTTGCTGTCCTCACTGGCCTCATCCCTTAATCCAACTTGGAATAGGGAAGGCAGATCTGGCAACTGAGAAGCACAAAGATCCACTGATAGTCAGCTGTAGGAGTTAAAAAAATGAGCAAAGAAAAAATCTATAAACTTTTATTAGAGCAGATATTGGGGATAATTGTGATTGTCATAATTATCCTCATCATCTTCATCTTCATCATGTCAATCATCATTATTATGATTGCTTTCCAATTTTTTCAGTTTCTCAGTGAATGTTTTTTTGTATTAAGCAATTTGTACTTGTTTAGTGTAAATGAAATGCTGAGCTTTTAACTATGGAATTTTTTTCCTTTTCATGTATATACCACCATATATTGCCATTTGGCATGAAAATGGTCCAGTTTAGGATCGGATGGCTTACCCAGTTAACAAACAAAATAAATAAAAAAAAAAAAAAAACAAGCAAAAATTACAGAATAAGTGGATGAATGAATATGTTCAACCACCAGGAAGGTCTCCAAATCAGCAAATGTATTGCAAGGTTTACATTCATTTCACTGAGTTGCCCAACATCGGATATTAATTGAACAAATGCATGTACTTGAATGATTGAAAGGTCAAGCCATATTATGTTGACTAAATGTTAACGAAAAAACAGTGCCATTCGAGCATGAGAACTCCATGTTCTGCAGTCTACTGCTGTATGCATGAGAGCACATTGGTCCCTATCAGTTGGTCGAGCCTTCAAACCTGGAAAAGCTTTTGAATGGAAATCATGGTACAGTGAGGATCAGGAAATTTATCTTTTTCCTCACTGTAGTACAATCTCTGAGTAAGTATATATAATTTGCAGGGGATGTGGGGGCACAGCCCTCCATGTGGGGGGTTTCAGGGGGCTTGCCCCGTCTGCAAAAATGTAAAAAGATGTAGATTTTTGTGTTTGTTTGTGGTTTTGTTTTGATGTTCAAGTATCCAGAAACTCGAACATCTGTCATAGAGCCTTGCAAGCTTGGTATTTTTGGACTGTGTTATGATAGCACAATTTAATGAAATTCCAAATACTCGTGAATCTTGGTTGTCATGTTACATTAATTTTGACATTGTTCCTGTTGAGTAGTGTGAAATCTGGCAAATACATTTGTGTTTTTTACAAATACGTTCTGTGATTCGGTAACATGAATGTAAACTGTATTGCAAAGACTACTAGAACTGAGCAGAGATACCTGAGTGTAGGCCAGATTTGAATTTGTTCGGTTGGACTGCCTATCAAATGAACTTTACCTAATGTGAGGGTAGGAAAATTCTTATCCAGTATGCAGAACCTCTAAGAAGAGAGTTGAAGGGCATCCCTGGCAAATAAGATCAGACTTTCAGTAACCTCCAATGCTCAAACAAATCAGATCCTCTTTGGATGACACCAATGAACAAACCAGTTTTGGGAATACATTTTTTCTGTTGGAACTTGTGGCGCCATTCTTAGAGAAGAAAAGGTGCTGCTCAAGAGAAATATCTTACCTGCCACAGACATAATCAATTAGAGCTCAACTTTATCTCTCTCTGCATCTCCTCCAAGGTACAGCATTTATGTCCATTCACCACAAAGTAAGTGATAATGTAAGTGCACTTTTAAATGGGATGAGGAGCATAAGGGTTGTGGTGATACTTGTCAACAAAGAAACAGCTGTCTGTCACAGTATATCTGGATAGACTGATAAGTGGAAGGCCTGCCTACCTACTTTTATTTTCCCTTTTCAGTCTACAGGGTCTATTGGTTGGCCACCCCTGGTAACTTTAGATTCACTATTATATTACAATGTGTGCCTACAGTATTAGGGGTCTTTATGGGAGAAGGACTGAAGCTAGAGTTACCCCGTTTGTTATGGATGAATGTGCTAGTTAATATATATTACATGGCCAAGGTTCATTCATATGAAGCCTTGGCAGCTTAGTTAATGATTTCTTCACAACCCTGGTGGAAATGGGTCAACCTAGTGGTGCTGAATAGCTTATTGACATTTGTAATGTCTAAAACATTGGACTCCAGATGTAGCAAGTATTTAGACCTCTCACAGGTGCTATCAGTAAATGATTAATATAAGTGAATATCAACAACATGGAGCAATTCAGTGCTGCCTCAGAGTTCCTAAAGTGGGCAAGCTTGCAACAAAATGAGACAGAGAAAACTGTGAACTTATATAGACAGAGACCAGTGCACAAGCAATTATTTGTGACTACCCAAGTGGTGAGCTACCACACAGATTAAGTAGAAGGCTGGCCCCATGAGATATAGTGATATAGTCCTGACTACACCTCTGATTACACATTTTTGACTTGCAGCGTGGGAAGGTGAGGGATAAGGAGGAGGATGATGGCAATCAGCAGCCAATATGAACTTGCCCATTCTGGGCGGACAGTGGCCAATTAGCTCACTGCATTGATGATCCCTGCAGGAGTAAAAGTATACCCCCTGCAGCAAGAAATCTAACATGCTCACACTACATAGTGGTAAATTGTTTAGCTGGGTAGTCATGTATACATGTACTTCCTGAGAAGCAGAAATTGTGGAGTGCACAAATTGCTGAGGAGGTGATAAGACAGCCTGCAGGATCAGCAGACTGGTCAACTCCCTACATCTGACTCCCATCTCCAGTGGTTAGTGAAAGGGCTGGAGAGATCCTATCCCACTGGAGAAATAAATGAGTCAGCTATATGTACAGGAAAGGTTAACTAATGGGCAGAACCTATGGATTGGAAAAAAAACCTCAACTGTCCTACACTACGGCAAATGAACCAGATCACAACCCTTAGACAAATAGTGGGAAATCCAGATAACTATTGTCACACATAGGCTAATAACTAGGGTAGAGCAAAGCTGGTGGCTGCCCCAGGAATAAACTATTTGGGAGGCATGACTGGCAGGGTGATAGTGTCAGAGAGCAGTGCCATCATTGAAAGATTATTACAGCTTCATAAGCAAATACTGATACTGCATTTTTGGCCATGGCTGAAGTGCTCTGTGTATGGTAATTTAACTGTAGCAAGTTGCTTGTGACATCTGTAGCAAGCAGCTCCTCATCTCAAAGGTGTGTGTGTGTGTGTGTAGGGGGGGAGGGTTGCACAGGGCACGAGATAACAAGTATGAAACTATCATGGTGCCATAAGTAAAATACAGCTTACTGCACCCTTAGGTGAAACAAGTGAAATATACAATCTGGATAGTGCAGCAGCTCTGCAACAGGCTTAGTACAGCACAGCTCAGCACTATAAAGCACTAGTCTACTCAACTAAGCTCCTTATACACTAGGGAAATACGCACCTAAAGGGAAAAAGCACCAGTCAGTAAAAAGGGAATAACAGACAGGCAATCATTAAGATCCTGCCTAAATATTAATAGACCTTGCTGCAGTCTTTTTTCAGAACATATATTTATGACAGAATGAAACATGGTGGCTTGAATCCCAAAGAAATTTTAAATACAACAGGAATACTTCTTAGAACACAAGGGAGTACAAATCGGCAACATTTATGAAGATGAGAAAGGGTCATTTACTAGTCATGTAGAAGTTCCATGATAAGAAAATGAGTAGCATTCATAGCCATTTTCCACAGTGCATAAGGCAGAGACATGATGAATACAACATACCACATACCACAGATCTATGCAATTCACCTATGTCCCAAATATAAGTGGTCAGATACAGAGCAGAGTTGCAAACGATACTGTTGAATCCTCTGCCTGTGTGTGATTCACAGCACCCAGGCTGTAGACTATAGGTGTACTCCAACTGCTTGTTATTCCAGCAGCTTTCAAAGTTTATAACAGCAACATTTACAGGCTGTGCTTCATATCGTTCAAGGGTGACTATCCATAACCGAGCCTAATTTAAAATAAGCGATCATCTTGTAAACCCGATGTGCTGCTCAGCATAGCAGAATGATAAGTCACAGAACTAATACTCTGCACAGCTCCCCTTTTCTTCCTACAGTATCACATTTGCAAACAGTAAAATACAGCCTAACCCAAAATCAGAGATGTTGTAACCAGGCAGCCATACAGAAATACCCACATTCCCTGCATTTCATCCCTTAAGGTAATGATATTCATCTTAGAAATTGCTCCAAATGCATGAACAATAAAGCATATAATTTCATAATTGGTCCATGCTATAGCTGTACGTTAGTCCTAGAAAACAGACTGTCAGGTTACTGACATCTGTCAGTTTATGCCTTAACCAGTTCACCTCTTAATACCATCAGCAATAACTAGTGAAAATGGAGACTATTTTATTTGCATACCTGCAATACTTTTTATTAATCATAAAGATTAAACTATTACTGAAGACACACTTTGCAGAGAAAATCAATTATGCCCCACAGACAAAAACAGTGAGTGATGCAACTGTTTTGGCACCTATGCCATGAATGTTCCCATGGCACAAACACTGCCTATAGTGGAAGGGCATATGTTCAGATATACATACCACCAAACCAATTAACACAAAACATCTGCCTGACATTTATCTGGCAGTCTATACTGGCCATAGGTAGCTGTGAAAGGCTAGCAAATACATCTCTGACATCTCTGACAGCTGTGATGGACACAGTGCTTACATAATTTTAAACATTGTACATCTACTCACCTGTGAGGGTCTAATTTTACTGGTATCATCTTTGTGTACTAATGCTTGATCTTGTCTTGGGAAGACTGACATATGGGCATTTGTACCCTACAGCTGTGTTTATGATTCCCATACATAAGGATCTTCTCTTTTATACCATAAAGGATTAGGATACCTTTGTATGTGCCCTTCTGCAGTTAATGATAGACTGTCAGCAGTGTGTAATGCATATCAGTAATACAATATAAAGACTGGAGCACTGATAAGGCCTGCAGGCTGCCCAGATATTTACAGTTTGTGAAATGCAATTAATAACATCCATTCATCTATGAATACTACTAACCTGGGAACAGTGAAAATATAAATTGTGCACTAACCTTGTATGTGAAAATACACAATGTTTCTGAATAAACGTGCAATGTAAATAAAACCTTCTTGCGCCTCATATCACTCCCATCCTTTTCACAGTGATAAAGCTTGGTGAAGCTTCCCTCATATCACTCCCATCCTTTTCACAGTGATAAAGCTTGGTGAAGTTTCCCTCATATCACTCCCATCCTCTTCACAGTGATAAATCTTGGTGACGTTTCCCTCATATCACTCCCATCCTCTTCACAGTGATAAAGCTTGGTGCAGTGTTGTCAAAGAAGGTGGAGTAAAATGAAAAAAATAAACAAAGGTGAAATAATTGACAATACAGTCAGTGGAGGAACTGAAGTGAATGCAGAAGATAAATGAGTCTGTTCCTTTTTCCCTTCATTATTTGCAGGAGGCCTCATAAATGGCCTGTAATGCATTTGTGAGAATGAACTGGCACCTCGTCTGTGTGCTCTGTTCAGTCACAGCCTCACTTCAGGCTTTGCCCCTAATGAATGGCGCACTGCTACAGTCATCCCTCTCCACAAAGGAGGGGCGACTATAGACCCTGGGAACTATCGCCCCATTAGACTGACAAGTCTGATATGCAAAGCTATGGAACACATCATCATGGACCTAATAAACAAGGATATAGGGAATCTCCAAACTCTGGATCCCACACAGTTTGGTTTTGTGATGGGTAGGTCATGCCTGCCCAAATTGGTCGACTTCTTTGAGTCGGTCACCAGAGCTGTGGATGAAGGCAAGGTAGTTCATACACCCTACCTTGATCTGGCCAAGGCTTTCAATACCATTCTCCACTCAGGAATCATAGAAAAACTCACCAAGCTTGGCATCAACCCCTACATCACTAGGTGGGTTGCAAACTGGCTCACAGATAGAACCCATAATGTGAAAGTAGCTGACTCCAAGTCAGACTGCTGACTAGTCATGAGTGGAGTCCCACAGGGTTTGGCCCTGGGTCCTCTCCTGTTTGGTATCTACTTCTCTGAAATTCAGGCCAACAGGAAGGGATGCTGGCTGACAAAGTTTGCAACTGATTGCAAGTTGGGAGCTATTATTAACTCCCCAAGTGATGTTGACATCCTACAGAATGGCCTCACTGAGACCAACGACTGGTGTCAGAAGCATGGCCTTAAACTCAATGCCAAAAAAGTGTCATCATCCCCTTTGGGAAAAACCCAGTTCCCATGAATTACCACATTGATGGTAGTCCACTGAACATGGAAGGTGTTATAAGAGATCTGGGAACACAGGTTGACAGCAACCTATCATTTGACCACCACATTGGCACTGTGGTTACAAAGTTCTTCTATGTGGCACATCTCATTACTAAGGGGTTTGCATCCAGAAAGAAAGAGGTCATTGTCTTCCTCTACTCTTCCCTCATTAGGTCAATCATTGAGTACAATGCCCCATTTGGCATGTACCTCACTAGACACCTGCAACAACTGGAGAGGCTGCAAAAGTACCTCACGAAGAGGATCCTAGGCCTTAAACACTTGTCCTATATGGACAGACTCAAAAACTCCAACTATTCTCTGTCTCATATCGCCTACATAGAGGCGATCTCTGCTTGACTTACAAAGCCATGTCTGACCCAGCCCTGTTAGAAATGCTACATCTAAAGAAATCCCAATCCCTCCATACCACACACACTCCAGAGACCTTAACCTCATTACCACAATTAACAGAACATGCTGGAGAGACAGGTTCATAACCCAGAGACTGCCCATGCTATGGAACAGACTTCTCATACATGTCAAGCAGAGCACCTTGCTGACTGTCTTCAAGAGAAATCTTGATGAGTAGATGGGAAACAGAAAATTCACCCTGGGGATAACTCCAGTGGCTGTTCTCAACAGAGGCACTGGGAATTAAGGTTGGGTGGCACTATGCCAGGGTAATCCTATGGCTAGGCTTGTAAAGGCCCCAGAGCCATTAGCCTAGTGCACACCTATGAACCTATGAACCTATGTGCCATGAAAGGACTTAGAAAGGGACTGGGATGACTATGGATTTTAAAGCTTTATTTTTTCCAGGAGTGACATCTTGGAATTGTAGTGAATGTGCACATGAGGAAGCATGCACTGAAAATCCCATTAAGATGAACACCTGTTATCACAGGATTCTAGAAAATGGTTATTCATATTTGAGCAAAGTACAGGAGAGTGGTAATGAATAAACAGGAAGTAGACAATCTGAGTAAAGGAGAAGATGATGCAGTGAAAAAAAAGGAGAGAGAAAAGAACCATGATAGGGGTGCTAACCTTAAATGCGTATAGCCTTAGTCTTCTGCACTGAAAAGAAGACTGCATTGCAATGACACACATGCCTGTTCTATCCAGGGAGCTTGGTAACATCTTAAAGTCAGTGATGGCTAAACTAATCAATATGGAGTATGTAGGCATTCACTGAATGATGTTTCTAGCTTATGTAACCAGTTCATGATGCTGCTCACAGAAAGGGCCATAGGAACAGCAACTAACACTAACTACCAATAGGATGCCCTAATACTGCCTAACATGGACCCTTTGAAGTAACTGCTGCAGTATAGGCATTAGTTGAACTGAGAAGTGATGGATGGAATGTGATTCCACAATGAGCAAGTAAAGAATATTTGCTGTTGTACTTCAATATCATGCAAACTATAGGTAAACCAAAGGTATCTGTCAGTAAAACAAACAAAAACAACAAAAAAATACAAATGACAGTTGACAATTGGAGTGAGGCACCATTATACCTGTTGTTTTCCATCTTTATGGAGTCAATTGTACAAAACAATCAGTGATTCATGAAAAAATAAATGGACTACATTAACCTGGAAAAGCCAGATGACGAAACTGCATGCAGACGAGCTGTTCACAATGATTACAGGTGCAGAAAACTTTCTCAGTGAGATATGTGACATGTTCTTTTCAGGAAAATCCTCACTGGAATGTCAACTTTCATAATTTCAAGTTGTCTTTAATATACATATGACCTCAATGTTTTAAAACCCATAGTTGTGTTAAAAAAATCATTGAATGCATGGAACCTGTCTTGTCTAGTTTTATATAAAAATAGTTTAATCTTTTTAACTGCACTCAAAGATTCCAAAAGCTTCATTATTAGCCTGTTAGTGTAAAAAATCTGTATCCTTTATTTTAGAATGTATTTATTGCTGCATGCATATTATTTCTTCTTATTATTTAATTTTATATTCCTTTGTATCATTTAATTTACATTTAACTATGATTACTAGTGAAGTATATGTACAATAATAAAACTTTAGATGTTAGTGATATAAAGATCAAAGGTTAACACGGGCATGTGTCACTAAAAGTGTGACCTGTGCATGCATGTATATGTATGTGTGCATTTGCGTGTGTGTGTGTGTGTGTGTGTGTGTGTGTGTGTGTGTGTGTGTGTGTGTGTATTGCAAAATTACAGCAGTTACTTCTGAAAGCAAAAAGCCTTTAACAGAAATTACATGCTGTCCTTTATTGCTTGTATAGTCTCTCTCTCTCTTACTCTCTTTCACAACAAACGTATTGCTGTGTTCTACTGGCCCTTTTATTTTGTGGAATCCAGCTAAAGCTAAAAAATACAGGAAGTCTTTCAGCACTTTAAATGCTAAATAATCAATGTAGCACACCTGGTGATATCTTGTGGGAGTCTTTAAAATAGGCATCCATTTTTTTTCTAAAAGGCATTATAGTCTATAAGTGCAAAAGTAAAGAACTGTGTTTAGAAGGCTAAAAAGCTATAAGGCCCAAAAGGACAATTTCTATAAAGTTTCTAAGTACCACAACCAGGGTGAAATTAGGATATTGGAAACAGTAATATCAAACTAATGACTTTGTAGAACATCCTGTAAACTTTTGCATGTGAAGACTGCAGTGTCTTCAATGAGTCTCAGGAAACTTCGGAGGGGAAGTTTATGTAAATTAATTTATGATGTAATGACTGTATCAGTTGCATTCCATTTGTACTGCACAATTGATGTGAGTATCCCTATGTCTGCTTCATTATCTGCAATGTCAGTCACACAACATGTAGAACACTCACCTTGACCTGTCAGTATCAGTAGCTAAAACCTTTGATACTGGAGGACCAAAAGACTATGGGCTCATTCCCAACACTGAGCTGACTTTGTGGGAACATGGGTGAAATTCTTGACTAGGCTTATAAGGGCCTCTGGGCCAGTAGCCTAGTATCATCAAATGAACCTATGAACCTATGCACCTATGACCCTATGAACCTATGAACACCGACCATTTAGATTTTTTCCCCAGTAATGACAACACAGTGCAACATAAGGCAGTGCTGCATTCCTTGGTGTTGCATACTTCGGATGAGCCATTAAACTCAGGTTCCCTCTACCTGATTTGGTGAGAGATCAGGTGTATAAAAAAGATTCTGAGGCATTTATTGTAAAGAGTAAGATTTGCATTTAATTGTCTGGAAACAAATATGGCACAATATCAGACATAAAGTATTTCAATCATTTGTTATATTTCAGAGATGAGAAATACCAAAGATGTTGAATATCCAGTCACATCCCCTAAACATTCTACTTTTTTATATATAATACCAAAAATGTCTTGGTTGCACAAATTTTCTACAATACAAATCTCCAAAATAACATCTCAGACTGTGAAAGAGAAACAATTTATTGTCTCCCTGTTTATATAACAAATACAATTAAGCCATATATCATTAACATTTACTGATTTTATCACAAAGAATAAATACTTCTGAAAATCACTCAAAAATAATTGTAGCATATGACATTGGCAAAATGTATGTAGGAGTCATGCAATTTCCCTTCAAAGCAGTTATTTTCTAATGAATTCTTACATTTTCATAATCTCTTAATAGGGAGCCATTAGTAACCAACTGCTACATAAAACTAAAGAATACATACTTTTTAAGTCATATTACCTTTTTTAGAAACCTCTACTAGAACTTCATGTGCAGGTAGAAAAAATATTATATGAATAAAATGACAAATCCACTTTTCTCTATGAAATGTAATCAAATTGAGGGTTACTTTTGGCTCTCAGCTCTTCTTTTCCAAAGAAATTTACTTTCTACATCAACTAAAATCAAGTTTGTGGATGGATGTATATATATATATGTGTATGTGTGTGTGTGTGTGTGTGTGTGTGTGTGTGTGTGTGTGTGTGTGTGTGAGTGTGACTTCCTTCAAACATTAAATAACTACATAAAAATCAGTCCACTACATTGTTAATCAATGTTTAAAAAACAAAGGAAAAATAAAAACTACTGAATGTACCATATTCAGTCCATCATTCACTGTTTCTTGACATGAAATCTCTGTATCCCTAGTTTAATAGAAGCAAATAAATAAGTAATTGCACCATACTCCAGCAAAAAGGAACCATTTATTATAACAATAAAAACAATGTCTAAGTGTTTTGTTTAAAACCTAGCTGAGACTTCTTAAGGTACCATGGCTAATGTGTTCAATTTACATGCAAGATACTCCCATTCATTAATTCTAAACTAAAAATAAAGCACAATCTACCATTTAATCTAAAGCTTAAATAGAGATTTTTCAAACTGCTTTTAAAGTTTAATTATTTAACCTTGTTGAAACAATAGCATTAAGAAGCACATGCCATGCATACATTCTTTACTGTCCAGCATTTTTGTCAAATCACCCCCTTTTAAAGCCAAGACACATGAATCTAAGACACAAAAGAGAAACCTATTAATGTTTTTTCAAACAATATGATGCTTAAATAAATATTTTTTCCTGTTCTTTTGTTAAAATAGCAGATATCTGAGATATCTGGTCATGTATCCTTTTCTTAAAGAACTCTTTGTTCTATTGATATAAAAGACATTACAAAAACATACTTTGCATCATAAACTATACCTGCTGAGGCATGATTAAAACATCATGTGACTTCATAACTTAGAGCAGTGGTTTTCCTTGAAAGTTTATTGCTTACAGTTTTGACAAGAGAATGTACACATATGCATTTGCATCTGAATTTTGATACTTCCAGATGTGCTGGTGTTTAAGGACTTTAAATTACAATTCTCTTTGTTTATAAATTCTCCCCTACACATACATTTGTTAACCATATTTGCCCACTGGACACATGTGGCCCTTGTCAGGAGCAGCCTGGAATCCTACCTGGTTAAGTGACTTACTTAGAGTTGCACAGAAAATGAAGATGGTAGGAATCAAGCCATGTACTTTGGACTTTATAAATCAGTTCATTAGCAGCTCAGACCCCAAACCTCAGCACTTACTCTCTCTTTCCATAATCTACATCAAATGTTCATTTGATTCAAGTATTTTCCAATTGATATATACTGTTTCCCTGACTTCTTTTAAAATAAGAACTAAATGTGTTGTAGAAACAAGGCATTTGTCTTCAGCTGCATCAGTATTAGAAATGCACAGTTGCTCAGGATCGCAGTACATTAGAGAGCTAAGCAAAATATTTCTTCCATTGCCTATCAAGGTAACCTGTAAGTTGAAATGTATTAACCAGCTCATCTAGTTTTTTATAAAATTACTGATCAGCCAATGTTAATGTACTAATCCTAGTAAAGGATAGAGTGCTTTCTATTGGTGAAACTGTAAGCAATGTAGATTTATAGCAAACCCACCATCTTTTCACTACTGTAAGCTATGCAGCCCACAGAATATTATACTTCTGCCTCTGCAAGTGTGGTTTAAATTACTAGTCATGTATCTTATAGTGCCTTTCATGTTGGTAAAAGAATATATAAACACAATGAAGTTATTTTAAAAAGAGTTCAACAAAATGTTTTGCTTAAGCATTCAGTTGTTTGCAATGATTTTAAAAGGTTTCTCTTTTTTGTCTGAGATTAGGGTGTCTTCGGATATGACAGGATGATTTGACAAATATGCTGGGCACTAAGGATTGCATGTGGCAAGAGATTCGTAATGTCAGTGTGTTACCAGATTTAAATGATCACTTGAACTTTAAGACAGTTTTGAAAAATGAAAAATTAAACATCAGTTTAAGGGATAGTTGGTTGGTTATGAATGGGAGTGTACTGAATGTGTATAACTATTGATCATGTACACAATCTGTAATGCTATAATAAACTGTTATTATATGCTTATATTGCTCTTATACAAGTACTAACATTTGTTTCTTTTAATTTTTCCTCTTTTAGTAGGGCTTAATCTATTAGCACACACAGCAAAAATTAAAAATAAAAAAATAAACATAGCTTGTTACCTTTCCGGTAACAAAAAGGCATCAGTTCCTAGAATATATATTTAAGTTAAAGAAACATTCTGAATAAATGAAATATTTTTATATTTGCCTTTATCAATTATCATCTGCATTTCTATAACATTTGCTAAAATATTCTGACTCCCAAATTTCATCACCAAAATGACTTCAGTTACTCCAAAACTGTTGTTTTTTTTTCTTCTGTCCAACATTTCCACTTTATAAATTAAATAAATTAACTTAGCTAACATCTTTGTCATTGTAACTCATAATCTTCTTACAAAACTATAGTATTTGCCTAAGGCAATAGTAACAAAAACCTTACATAAAAAAAAATAAATAAAAATAATTCAGATTTGCAATGATAAATAAACTAAGCATAGGCAATATAAATAATAATAAGAGGCTTATAGGGCACCATAGTCAGATTCACTTTTTTAATCATAACTTTCTCTTCAAACTTCCCATTTAGCAAACCAGTATTTGTTTAAATATATATCACTTATACACAAAAGTTACTGCCTAAACCCATCTAAACTAAAAACTTAAGAATACATGAGAAATATTACTGCATGCTTTTTAGCATCTAGATCAATGCTACAAAACAACCTCCATCTCATCATATTCATACTGTCTGAAGAATTATTTTATTAACCACAGACCTAAATGTGAACAATTATTGGATGATGCAAAATCTTATACACAGGGTATCAAAACCTTATTTTAGTGCCCTCACAGACATTTTGCAACCTCACCATCAATTTGTAACTGCATTTCGGCGAGCCCACAAGCTTCCAATCATCAACATTTGTAATAGCATTTCCCTTTCTCAGCAGTTTTAACAATGCCCATAGCATGCTATAACTGCACTAGTCATCCCTTTCTTAAAACATTTGTTATAAATGAATAGCAACAAATCTAAGATAAGAAGAAAACCCACTGGAGCCACCACAACCGGTTAAAACATTATTTAGCACACAGATAAGAGTTTTTGAGCATTAGCTCTTCATCAGATTTAAAAGACATTTAAAATCAACCATATTTATACAAGCAACAACCAACTAGAATCAATTGCAGAAACTACACCCCTTCAATAAGGGTTTTAAAGGCATACAAGCATTTAACCCAGGTGAGTGGTTAGCTTGCAATTCAGCTA
Organism: Protopterus annectens; assembly: GCF_019279795.1. Classification (NCBI taxonomy): domain Eukaryota; kingdom Metazoa; phylum Chordata; order Ceratodontiformes; family Protopteridae; genus Protopterus; species Protopterus annectens. Next base: position 453,444,519 of record NC_056728.1, on the reverse strand, counting down.
TCCATCTTAACTCAGCTAATTCAGTACTGTATACAGTGCCACCTCCCTCATACTCACTTGTTGAATATGTAACACCATAAACTAAAATCTGTGTGCTTTATTTGTTTCAACAGGTTGATATAGAGCATTACTTCTCAATCTGTTGTGTTTTCCAAGTATCTAACAAATAACAATAGTTCTTCAGTTGTACCATTCCACAGAATATGTCATCCACAAAATGATGGTATATTTTCAAATTTGCCTTCCATGGACAAGTACTATATAGAACATGGGTAGCCTCCCACTGTGCCAACCCATGGCTACACCATCTCTCTGCCAAAATATTGATCATAAAATATGAATAAGTTATTTCCCAAAATCAGTTCAAGAAAAGCAGAGATCTGTATAACTTTCTTTTCATCAAACATTGGATGAGTTAAAATAAAATCTTTAACAGCTGTGATTCCATAAGAATTTGGAATCACAGTAAATACATTATTTACATCTAAAGTCACAAATATGTAACTTTCATAACCAGTTATAAATTCATAAGAATCACTCATGGGATACAAGTTTGAAAATATGCCATCATTTTGTGGATGACATATTTATTCTGTGGACTGGTATAACCAAAGAACTATTGTTATTTGTTAGATACTTGGAAAACACAACAGATTTTTTACATTTAACTGTGAGTTATTCTGCCGAATCAATCAATTTTTTTAGATGTGAAAATTTATAAAGACTTGACTGGCAAAATATATAGGAAAAGTTGCTGTAGAAACAATATGTTAATGTATGACAGTTTGCACCCAAGGCACATTTTTGATAATGTAATGAGTGGTCGGGGTTAAGAATCTCTAGACTATGCCCTGAAGATAGTATATATGAAAGTGAGATAGATAACATACAGCATATGTTTGCTAGTCATGGCTATCCAACACAAAGAATTAAGAGAACAATAGCTAGGACAAAAGGTTGGAGAAGGAATATTGGCAAGCCATGGTTCGAATGTAATATGGGCAGTGCTGACAATGGGACCATTGTTAATGAAAGGAAGCTAAATAACAATATTTGTGAGAATAAATTTACATTATAACAGTGATGTTGATGCCATTTCTAAGGTGATAAAAATGAACTGGAAGATTTTACATACTGAAAATAAACTGAAAGCATTAGTAGGTACCCGCTCCAGATTTGCTTATACTAACAGCCAAAATCTAAAGCAGATTTTATGTAAGAACTTGCTTCCCAATAGGTCCGCAACACACAGGAAGAAGTTGGGCACTTTTAGATGCAAGAAATGCAAAGAATGTCAGTATGTCAAAGAAAATAACATTTTGTACACCCTGTGTCAGGTAGGTAGTATACACCTAGATTACATGAAGATTGTAGAACTAAAAATGTGGTGTATTTAGTTGAGTGCATGTCATGCCAAGCTTTCTATGTTGGGAAGACTAATAGAATGCTACAACAATGCATCTTGCAACATATGAGTGAGATCAGATTAAGTTTGAGAAGTAATGATCTATATAAACATACTGAAACAAATAAAGAGCATAGATTTCAGTTTATGGTGTTACATATTCAACAAGTGAGTATGGGGTGTGACATTGTACACAGTACTGAATTAGCTGAGTTAAGATGGATAGCTAACCACACACCTGGGTTAAATGCTTGTATGCCTTTAAAACCCTTATTGAAGGGGCGCAGGTTCTGCTATTGATTTTAACTGGTAGTTGCTTATATAAATATGGTTGATTTTAACTGTTTTTTTTTTTTTTTAGATCTGATGAAGAGCTAATGCTTGAAAGTGCTTCTCTGTGTGTGAAATAAAGTTTTACCCGGTCATGGTAGCTCCAGTGGGTTTTCTTCTTATCCTGTATGGTATATTTTACCACTGTGGACTTTTACTTCTTCCTTGGCTGCTGTGGACTTTTATTGCTGTTCCTGCTGCTGTTGCTGCTTCACATCATGCTGAGGTGGTAGACATGGCTGGTGCTGACCCAGAATCTATTGAACTTGAATACCGCCCTGTGACACCATGTACAAGAACATTCAAGGAAAGAGCAATGACAATGGTAAATATGAACAACAACCCTCTATTATTTGTTCAACTGAATGCTAATGGAGAATGCAGTGACCTTGTTATGTGTGAGGATGAGTGCCTCAATGAAAACATTTTGTAACTAGAAAAGGAACTGCTTAAACTTAAACACATGCAAAGGCAAAGACATCATCTATAAGCATGCCTTCATTTCAAAATAGTTCCAAGAGGACTGCGTGTTTTATATATGTCTTCCTATGGGGAGGCTTACCCTGAATTGTTGGCCAAATGGCAAGCCCTTAACTTAGATACCAGCTTCAAGTATATACAGTTGTTGCTGGACTTTTTTTCACCTGTTGAAAATGAACTGGTTGAAAAATAGAGGAATGCAGAATGAAAGAGAAAAAAGCTTGGATAATGACGTGTATTTTCCAAGGCTAGATAGTCTGTTTCATTCTCTCAATATTTATGATGAGAAGCTTCAGCGTATTAGAATAAGAAAGTTACAAAGAGATTATACTGATTTTTTTTAAGGGTAATGTCTTTGTTTGGCCTAGATTTAACCTTGGTACTAAAAACAAGAAGGAAAATGTAACTGAGGTTGAACATTTAGAGGGAAGTACTCAACCAGAAGTGAAAAGACTTAGCACTTCTGGTTTGGTGGGAACAGACCGAGAAGCACCAGCATTTTCTAAGAACACAGTGGTGAATGAAACTGAGTTGCAAAATGAAAATTCAAGTAAAAATGGCTGAACACTGCAGTTTCAATGTGATGCAGCCACAAATAATAATAAAAGTTCACATAAAGAGCTAGGAGCCAGACCGAAAGTGATGCCTTTGATTAGTTCGGGTTTTCCAACTCTTCCAGTCCCCATGAGGATGAAAAACACACAGAGGAAATAAAGCTCACCCAGCAGAGGCAGGAAAAGGAGAAAACTGATGGGGTAAAAGGTACTGTAGTTCATACTGATGAAAACATTGTTTACAATCTTTATAAATATGTTTTATCATACTCTGAGCTTACCCTGTTGAACAGAGGTATGTCTTTTATACCAGCACAAAGTGCCAGAACCCATCACATTTTTCCTGACTTACATTTGTTTGAGAGAAAAGTTCTCCTTGAATTACTGTTTGGCCAACAGAACAATGATAGTACTGAGATTCCTTTGAAGAAACCAAGTAGATTTATACCACCTGCACATCCTGTTATGGACACTTTTTTGAATCTATTCACAACAGAAATTCCTGATATGTTAGCTACAAAGAAAATACATGGTTATTATAATTTAACTGAGTGTGAACTGAAAGCCTTTAATAAATAGAAGAACAAATTTGATGTGTTACTATCGGACCAGCTGATAAGGGGGGTGGAATTGTAATACTTGAGAAAGGGGATTACTTAAAAGACATGTTGAAAATGCTTAGAGAAAATGTTACTTATCAGAGTAAAACATGCAATATAGCGAGCGATTTTATTGCACATGTGAAAGATACTTTAGATAATTTATTGCTATTTAATGTCATAACTGAAGACATATATAGGTTTGTGACAAATGAAGAACCTGTTATACCTATATTGAAAGGTTTACCTAAGATTCATAAGAATCCCCTCAAACTCCCTTATAGACCAGTAGTATCTGGCAGAGGTTGGGTTACTGAGTTCCTCTACATATGGGCGGAGAAGAAAATGAAAACAATGTTATCTTATGCATCAGCAGTGATAAATGACACTTCCAGTTTCTTACGATCTTTGAGTGATTCTTATCAATCTATAACAGGTTATGAAAATTACATATTTGTGACTTTAGATGTAAATAATTTATTTACTGTGATTCCGATTTCTTATGTTATCACAGCTGTTAAAGATTTTATTTTAACTCATGCAATATTTGATGAAAAGAAAGTTACACAGATCTGTGCTATTCTTGAATTGATTTTTGGGCAATAATGTATTCATGTTTTATGATCAATATTTTTGGCAGCGAGATGGAGTAGCCATGGGTACCCCCTGTGCCAACACCTATGCCAACTTGGTGTTGGCACAGTGGGAGGCTTCCCATGTTCTGTCTAGTACTTGTCCATGGAAGGCAAGTTTGAAAATATACCATCGTTTTGTGGATGATATATTTATTCTGTGGAGTGGTACAGCTGAAGAATTATTGTTATTTGTTAGATACATGGAAACTGTGAGCTATTCTGCTGAATCAATAGATTTTTAGATGTGAAAATTTATCAAGACTTGACTGGCAAAATACAAACCAGAGTGTATAAGAAACGTTGCTGTAGAAACAACATGTTAATGTTTGCACCCAAGGCACATGTTTGATAATGTAATGAGTGGGCGGGGTTATGAATCTCTAGACTATGCACTGAAGATAGTATATATGAAAGTGAGATAGATAACATACAGCATATGTTTGCTAGTCATGGCTATCCAACACAAGAATTAAGAGAACAACAGCTAGGACGAAAAGTTGGAGAAGGAATAGAGGCAAACCATGGTTCAAATGTAATATGGGCTGTGTTGACAATGGGGCCATTGTTAATGAGAGGAAGCTAAATAACAACATTTCTGAGAATAAATTTACGTTATAACAGTGATATTGATGCCATTTCTAAGGTGATAAAAAAGAACTGGAAGATTTTACATATTGATGATAAACTGAAAGCATTAGTAGGTCCCCGCTCCAGATTTGCTTATACTAACAGCTAAAATCTGAAGCAGATTTTATGTAAGAACATGCTTCCCAAGAGGTCCGCAACACATAGGGAGAAGTTGGAAACTTCTAGATGCAAGCAATGCAAGGCATGTCAGTATGTCAAAGAAAATAACATCTTTGTACACCCTGTATCTGGTAGGAATTATACACCTAGATTACAAGCAGATTGTAGAACTAAGCACATACCTGGGTTAAATGCTTGTATGCCTTTAAAACCCTTTTTGAAGGAACATGGGTTCTGCTATTGATTCTAATTGGTTGTTACTTGTATAAATATGGTTGATTTTAACTGTTTTTTTTTTTTAGATCTGATGAAGAGCTAATGCTTGAAAGCACTTATCTGTGAGTTAAATAAAGTTTTAACCAGTCGTGGTGGCTCCAGTGGGTTTTCTTCTTATCTTGTATGGTATATTTTACCACTGTGGACTTTTACTTCTTCCTTGTCTGCTTTGGATTTTTAATAACAAAAGTCTAAGCTGCTTGTTCCCAGCTTTTTTTTATAATACTCATGGTAAATCCTATCTTCCCATGTTATCAAATGTCTGTTTACTGACTGTATAGCTGGTTTCATTTAATCTAATAGAAAAGGCTTTTCCTACTCCCTACTTACTTTTCACTTAATACACTTTTCCCTCCTTGGACGTGTCATAGGCCACTCCCCTTGAGAACAGGCTAAAGTGAGAAGGGACAAGAATGGGTCTGCACAAGCCAGTATTGTAACCTTTGGGGGGGGGGGCATGTCAAAAAGCAGGCAAAGCCATCTATCAGGTGATGCAAAAGCCCATGTCAGCAAACCCATATCAGTGGCATTTAGTTCGATTAGGCTGAATAACAACATGCGCCAATGATGCCAGGATGACAGCTCCGTGATCAGCTCTCAGCCGAAGAGAAATTACTTTGAAGGAGAATGGCTCTAATCTCATGAACTAAAGGTCACCAGGCAGTAAGGCCAAAAAGAAACACAAAAATTATATATATTCTTTCCCTTCACAATATTCCTTCATATTGATACTCTGTAGTGGAAAACTTCTTTGAACAATAGTTAAACAAACCTTGCAATTTATCATTTAGTCCATTTAAAAGATCCTTTAATCAGATATAAAACTATTCCTTTTTCATGTAATGCATTTAGCTGAAAAACAATCTCCTTACATTTGTTGATAGCATGTTGATGCTTGCTTAATTTTTGAGACATTTGTTAGCATACCAACCAGAAAAAGTGCCTATTACTTTTGTCACAGCTGTTATTATATTATTTTGTCAGATTAGAATATTGTTTCCATTTCTTTTCTCCACCACATTATAGGACCACCTGTATTTTGTTATTAACACTTTTTAGCCATATCCACCACTCTAATCAAGAGGGCCCCTCTAATCAAGAGGGGTAAAACCACTTTAAATTAATGGGATACTATCCCATTCTTACTGAATACACCTTAGTATCTACATTCTAAATTACATCACACCTCATTTTAAATACAATTTTACTCTTGCACTCAAAACTGTTAGAATTATATTTATAATCATCAGAACCTCATAGTCAAAAAATACTGTATTACACTTAAATTCTCACAAGTAAAGATAAAATCATTCATTGTTCTAATGTTTCACTTAAAAAGGTAAACCTTCTTGGACCGCTGAATAACTGTTATGTCCTAACCAACTACCAACACATTTTTAGATTCATCTACCTCTTCTTGACTTCCTTTTCCACTCTTCTTCTCCTTCAAACTTCTTACGAAATATCTGCCCCAGATAACTATGTAAGATGTGCACAATCATGGTTTAAGCATATCCTGTAATCGTTGACACAATGCTGGTTTAGTATATTCCTAAATTAAATTAATTCTCTATTTATAACCTTTAAAGTCTACATTCCACAGACTCAAAAATAATTGGAGCGATCATCACACACTAATGCCATTTCCCCTAACAGCAGTAACTGCCCCACAGCACAAATTTGCTCTGCTTAGCAGAAACCAGAGGCCATATTCTACAAGATTTGCAGAATTTGGTGGAGTGCACTGAGTTCCATGCAAGATTTTTACTGAGTCAAGTAATATGCAAATGTGTCCCGGTCCAATGTACATATCTCAGCTCAGTGCAAACACAACAAATAACCAGCACTGGCAGCCCAACTATAGTCAGGTAATACAAAACTGCATTCCAAAGAAAAATTGTCTATGACGTGATATATTTCTATTAGCAATGTACCTATGACAGGTAGCAAACTTGATAGAACATGTCAGTGATATGTGGAAAACACAGACAGGAGAAACATGTCTATCAACAACAGTGCTGTAAAACCACAAAAAATCCTAATATGTTTTAGATATCATCACAAAATGCAGGTGCATGTACACACACACACACACACACACACACACACACACACACACACACACACACACACACACACACACACACACCTGTTATCATTTGCCGAATCCACTGTAATCTGCAAAAAATAAAAAAAAAAATAATTTCTGCAAAGTGGAATCCATGGCCACATTGCCAGTGCTAACTTTAACTAACAATGGGTGGAGGAAATGTGTGGAGAACAGATGTAATGTAAATATCCATGGCAAATTTGTGATAGCAAAGCAGATGTGAGGTGAGGGTGAAGAAAAGGAGCGCAGATGAGGGACGATTGTATGGGAAGCTCAGAAGGAGAGTCAGAGGGACATAACCCTGACTAACCCTTTTCTTCTTCTTTCTTTTCCTTTCCTTTATTCCCACACTATCTTTTCCCTCTAAACCCATTTCTTCTTACTCCCTCACTCTAGCAAATTAACCTCCTTTCCTAGCTTGACTGCTCTTTTTCACTCACAAAAAGAACTTATTCTTCAACCTTCCTTATATTGCAACTGTGTATGTAACATTAACTTAATCTCTGTCCATGCTAGAAATGTAGTTATATGCCATACATAACTGCAGTAGTTTCAATTTGTATGTTTCTTCTATTATATCTTGGTAATTTTTATGTTTCATTTTACTTTAGTTTAATTCTGTATATTTTGAAAATATTCTAGTTTTATCTTTAATATGTTTATTTAGTACTGTAGCGGAGCTTTTCTCCTCGGGCCTCCACTGAAAATGGACATGTATCCAGCTGGACTAGCCCGGTTAACAAATGTAAAATAAATAAATAAATAAATACTCCTGGTGGAAATAGGCCCTTTGTTTATTTTTTTTTTCTTTTAGACACTAGAAGAGATAGAAAACACATTGAAAGAGGAGTTGGAGAAATATGTGGTAAAACATATAACAAGAAGACCAACAAATGACTGACAAAGGTTGATAATATGCATAAAAGATAGATGGAGTACACAGACAGGACACATTTGGACTGTACAACATGGGTTAAAGAAAGATGATGAGCAGTGTGGGGATACATATCCCCCATGGTGAAAGTCAATAATATATTATGTATTAATGCACAAGGCAGTGCTGAGATGTTGCAAACTATGCGACAGTTATACCAAAAGGAGTAAGACTGATGGTAGGTGTATAGCACATAACACTAAATGGGGTTTGCTGGCATTGCAGTACACAATGAACATCAGACATCATCATCATCAGCAGCAGCAGCATCTACTAGGTTGTTGACAGTGCAAGGGTAAGCTAAGTAACAGTGTAAATGTAAAAGAATACAAGCAGAGTGCAGATTAGAACCCCAACCCTGCATGCAGTAGGCAAACAACTAAGCAGAGTGCCAAGCAGCAATACTGCAACAAAAGAGTAATGTGGCTGTGTAATAAACCACTAACTATGTGCAAGACATAGTAAGATAGGAAAAATGGGATCATGACTTTAAAGTAGACATTATATGGCATATACAATGTCAATAGTGTGCAGATAGGCAATGTGGATACGTGGGATGCAAAGTTATCACACAAGTCAAACATACAGAAGGGTCTAAATGCATACCACCACCAATGACATGCAATTCAGAACTGCCATGCAGAAACCATGTGGTGATAAGTTATGCAGGAAGCATAGAAAGTATATCTGTGGAATACATGACCACAAGTAAAACATGAACTCAGATGGAAACATCACAATTATCACTACAATGTGTGGAAATGCATTGCATGTGTATGATAGCATTTCATGGTAGCAGAATGTTTTATAAGCCCAGTACACCTGCATTTCAATGATGATACATTACACAAAGGTGCACGTGCACATACACATATGCCATATATACATGAAACATATAGCCAGATGCTATAAGGGGGAAAAGAATGCACAACATATGTCCACAGTAGTATTGAAATGCATGCATGAAAAAACAGGTACATAGAAACACAGGACAAGCATATCCAAGTAAAAATATTGCACAAGCATGTATCCATAACACAAGATGGACTGCAAGTGCCCTGCAAGGCACATAAAGTAAAGGGCCAATGTCTGACACATGTGCATTGTGCATTAGTTATAGCTGTTATCATGCTCATCTACAAATGATGCAAACAACACAGTAATGTGCAACAGGTAATCAGCAATTACCATATATACATAATGAATGTAGTGTTGAATATCACATGCCCATAATATAAGACAGCAGATGAGACATTTACCAAAAGCAATAACAATAATACAGATAAATGTGCATGACTGACAGTTGTATATCCACAACTATGGCACACCTCCTGCAGGAAAATTACTCATTTATAATACTGCATTAGAAAAGGGCAATATGTGTGTTGTTGATTTTAGGGACATACAAATGTACAACCATACAAAGCAATGCAAACGTAGTATACATAATGAAAACTGCACATGTACGTTAACATGTGTAACACACAGCAAAGGTATACACATGTCACAAAAGAAGCTATAGGTACAATATAGTAGTGCTTACCATAATAACAAGGCTGCACGATACAGGCAGTCATTACTTATGCTATTTATATGATAAAATCATGACATTTTCAATGAAAATGTTGAATATCTATCCTTGTCATTAATGCCATGTAGCCAAGAGACAAGCTATGCAGATGTTAATACCAAAGACATACATTACAATATTAGAAGAAAACTATGCACTACATGGCACACAAATTATCATTAATGATCAAATAAAATGGCAGAGTGCCAATTGGACCTCATGACACACCAGTGGCCCAAACAGTTCAAATACACTGCCATGTAATGTATGTAAACAGGTATACCAAAAGCAAGTATTGACTCAGCAATGTGTACAAAATATGCATATATACCACCCATATGCATGTAGTCACAGGAGAATGGCACTGTAGTGGTGTTTGTGCTTGTGTGTGTGTGTGTGTGTGTGTGTGTGTGTGTGTGTGTGTGTGTGTGCGTGTGTGCGTGTGTGTGTGTGTGTGTGTGTGTGTGTGTGTGTGTGTGTGTGCGCGCGCATGTGTGTGTGTGTGCATTTGTGCGTTTGTGCAATATTATTAATTTTAGCAAGTGTAATAAAGGGCACTTGCTTTTGTCATCACGATTCCATGTAGTGATGTGAGCATTGCCAGTAGGACAAGTCTGTGACAGTGGCAGACTTCTAACTGCATCATAACATCTGTCATATACAAGGGCAGACTGTATCATAAATTACAATGTCATGATCCACTGTGTCCAGATGAGGCAAGCCACAAACTTTTCCTCCATGTCTATAACACTGTCTGCAGAAATTGCAACATGTTATTATCACATGACACAATGGTGACAATGCCAGTGACATATTTTAATATGTGTCATAATGCAGCAAGAATATATAGCTCCATGCAACCTGACTTTTTAGTACATCATGAGGTACAGCTTAAAAGTATGACTGCAATGTGGGATGTGTGCACAAAAGTGTGCTTAATACTAAAAGACAGACAACCAGGAAAATACCATGGTGGCTGCATTACATGACTGGATCACATAGACAATATTTACATTACAGAGGGCCCTATCTGATGTGGTTGTATGTTCTGAAAGATCTCCCTTGTGATCTCCCAGAAGGAGTCACGCATGGCCTGTGCCATGTCCTGGAAGACTATGCCCATCATGTCTTTCGTCTGCATCTGGTCCCTCAGATCATCTGGCTGGTGTGGTTGCCCCATAGGAACAATGGTGCAGGCTGGAACCAGTCCCTCATCATCATCATTAGTTTGGTGCCCCTACTGGTCCTCAGAGTCAGAATCTGCAGGAAGCATTCACATACATTATTGTTGTTGACAGGGATGCGTAGGCTGGCATGGATCCTGCACTCTGTAACATGACAATAACTGTACTTCCTTAAATATTCCTAAAAGAACATTAACAGTGCCGAAAAACAGTATTACACATAACAATATAAATGATTCCCCCACTCTCTACAGTATCTAAGTCTTATGAATGTGATGTGTTACAAAGGTGTGAATTAATCCATCTTTCCTACATTTGTTAAATTACAAACTTGTCTATCTAAGTCAGATTGTTATAGAAAAAAATTTTACAATACATCCATTTCACATGTAAAGCATTCACATAATTGAATAAATCTGCCCAACAATATCATTACCTCCTTATCTAGAAACACACATCATGTATGTCGAGTGGCAGTGTAGTGTCTGCTACCTTCAAAGTCTTTTAAGAAAGCCTGTCAGTAATAATATCCCTATTGGAAGTGTAATAGTACAGAGCTATGAGACATCTCTGTACATGTCAGAGCAGCATATAAAAAAACCTGTAATGGAGAAAACAAACACATCAATATCATAATCTATCTCTGTGTAATTCACATGGTAAGGATTACTATACTCGAAGGTATAACTACTACATTGCAATATGTAGTTACATGTAGCAAGATATGCAAACACCATTGAATAATGACCACTGCACCATGTAGTGAGTATTATTAGTTGACATGTGCACAAAATAAATAGAAAAACAAATATATGATGTGCAGTTAACAATATCTACAATTCCCAGATGTGTGTAGTGACTGTTTACCTGACCATACTTTCATGTAAGGTTGTAAGTAGCATTACAGAAAATCAATAACTGCCACATACACAATATTTGACTATGATGATTAACACACACACACACACACACACACACACACACACACACACACACACACACACACACACACACACACACACACATATATATATATGTGGAGGTGCTACTACAACAGTAACATGACATGATAAAGCAGCAATATGTGCAATTTCTAATACATGGGGAGATAGCCAGTACCAGATATGTGATCCTATGAAAATCACCATATACACACATGCAAGTGTATTGCTGAGATATTTATGAATGAGTTTAACATTCCTTCATACTTGCATCAGAATGGGAACTGATTGTGTGTGTCACATCTTTACACAGACAGTTCAAATGACAGGACAGCATTGTTATGTTGCAAGTAAGTACATGCTAGACATATATAACCATTGTTGTCAAATCATATTGGTGAGACTGAACCAAGGAATATCATACTAACAGATGTAGCTGCCATCTTAAAGAAGGATATTCCCATAGTGGACATAAGTAGTATAGCCCTACTAACACAATGAAGATTGGCATGTGAGAGTAATGTGCAAATACATGTGCAATGTAATGATCTAACAACCATACTTGTGCACCTAAATGTCAGTACAAGACGAGTGAAACTCAAGCAAACACAGCATGCATACATATGCCGTAAATACAACTCGGCCAAAATAACTAATACCGTGAGATGGCAGACACCCATTCGATAAATGAATAGGGAAGGTGCACACACTAGGAATTAAGCTAACAACCACTACTATACATACAAGTTGCTCACTATATGCTGTTAAGATAGTGGAAACAGCAAAAACTGCATTATATGCAATCAACAAGTGCCAATACAGCAAATGCACATAAATTATATTTACAGCTAAAACAATGTACAAGTAGTATACAAATGACTCATTATGGTTGTGTCAGCAAACATCTTCTAACCTCAATATAACCAATTCAGTTTTGAATGACATGCATGAATGTAGGTTACACAAAATCATTTGCATAGCAAACGTTATGCTTATTAAATTAACACTTAGAAGATATAACTTGTTGATGCATTATGAGAAACCTGCCATTAAATTTGCTTGCATGGATGCCACCTAAATTAAAAATCTCAGACTGGAGATAAAGACATGTTATTTATTTTATGGAGTAAAAAATAAGGCTACAAATAATAACACATATGTTTCTCCCTTCACTACTCCTCAGGTCTGTGCATCCTCTCTATACACAAGGCATGATTTCTGGCTTAGTCCTCAGCATCTACATGAAGAAAATGATAAACAATATTGACTGACAACAATGATTTTTTTGTTATGAAGTTTGATGGCAGTTAATGTCACATTATATATAAATTCATATGCACAGAGATCGCTTAGAGATGTGTAAGCACACACAAACAGGGAGACTTCCGTGGAATGCAAATTTCCTCATAAGGAGATGAATCTTATGCAAATGAGCCAGGTGGAGTGATCCAACAAGCAGAAAGGCATGTAGACTCTGTGTCAGTGTTCATAATGTACATATCAATCATTTTTCCATGTGCAGGAGTCAATACAGACAGAAGGGGATGTAAACGTTCACAAATATGGACATAACTCCCCTGAAAATGTTAGATCACATACACATATGTGCAAAAGACACATTGTGGGTGTCTAAAAAGGAAAAGAATATCTAAAGATAATAATACTTTTTTTTAATAATTTTGGCATGTTTGCACTCTGAGCTGCAAACTTGCTTAATAGAAATACAAAAAAAAAAAAAAAGAAAGAAAAAATAACATCTCTAATATGATTTTCACAAATGTACTGTAGGACCTTGCGTCGGGTCCATACAACGGTGCATACGTGCTGTTACCCAGCTCACATGGCTATAATCCATGTAGTTTCTAGGCTGTCATAATGGATATGTTTGCAAATGAGGTGGATTTCTTGAATTGCTAAAAGGTGCAACAGTGTCTGCATATCCACTTTGTTTAGGCTCCTACACAATTTTGATATACCGTCTGGATGTGGATGGCATCAGGGGTGTGTGTCTTATTTTTAGGATTTTTTTTCTCTCAGCACGTGTGTTTGGGTGGTATGCCACATAGCTTAGCGTGCTCATGTGAGCAGACTTCCAACATGACAGTGATGACATAGGCAGCAATCAATTAAAACTGGCTATTTTAAATAAATATTTACGACGTTTGCATAAGCTATGCTTCACACTGTGGCATCGCACACTAAAGTAGAGCCTATATATTATGGCAGTTATATCCTGGGCAGGTGACCTGTATCATAATTATCTAACTCCACACGGCAGATGTACAGCAGACCTGTATAAAGCATGCACACACCTGACATTCTGATTTTCCTTCGATACCCTGGACAATTGGAGTGGAGGATAATGATAGGCGCTGTATGTGCTAGATGCTGACGTTAGCGCTGCTTGTGCTGCTGACAATACGTCTAGGCTGGGAAGGAGAAGAGTGTTCAGGCCCAGGTTAACCTTCCAGCAGCTACATGAGCTGGAGATTGTAGAGTGCTACAGGGTGGGCAAGGACATGTTGCAAGAACTCACTGAGCTCTGCCACCCTCAGCTCAGAGGCAGAGCTAACAGAGAGGAACCCATCCTAGTGGAAACAAAGGTATGTCTAGCCCTTAGGATACTAGCTACAGGCACTTTTCAAAGAGCAACTGGGGCATGATGGGGGTGTCACAGGAATCAGCATCCAAGACACTCCACCAATTCCTGGATGCTATGCTTCAACGTGCCAGTGACAACATATATTTTCCCATTTCCTGTGAGGCAAGGGCCAACAATATGCAACACTTCTACCGTGTAGCATATTACACTGAAGTACTGAGTGCCATAGATTGCATACATGTACACATTCAAGGCAAGAGCTGGTGAGCAGGGTGCAATCTACCTTAACCACAAGGGGTACCACTCTACCAACTGCCAGGTCATGTTCAACACCCAGGGGATTATCCTGAATGTGTGTGCTGGCAACTTTGGCATTTATCATGACTCCCATATCTGGCATACATCACAGCTGTACCAGATGTTTGCTAGGGGGGACATCCCAGAGAGCCATTTACTGGGGGATGCTGGTAATGCCCTGGGACTGTGGATGATGACACCCATCAGAAATGCCCCCCCACTGAAGAACACCATAATGAGGCACACGCACAAACTAGGAATATCATGTGTTTGGGCTTATGAAGCCACATTCCAGTGCCTCGATATATCTGGTGGAGCCCTGCAGTATACTCCAGCCACATGTACACAGATATTCACAGTATGCTTTATGCTACACAGTCTGATCCTGTGGAAACAGCTGCAGCAGGATCAGCAAAGGGAAGGGATGCACAGCCACCTATCAGTGCCTAGGTCACTACAGCCACAGCCACAGGAGGACCCTGATGATGTCCCTGTAGGCAGATGTAGGTGTGCTCAGTACAACATGGCTTTCACTAAGAGACAATGTGTAGCACATTCACTGACAACCTAGGGACCTCAAGACTGACACCTTACTCCTACTCACATACATATATCAAAATTGATTCCAGGCAATTCACACATCCTGTAGCTTTCCATGTATTGGCTGTGCACTGCTTGCATCAGACAGAGTCAATCCTGAACTACAGTTGTGTCAGCTACTGCATTTGCAGGGTAAGTCTGTAATCTACACAGCAGTCTAGGGGATTTTTATGATATGTCATTGTATGTATGGACCGGGTACATTATGCAAGTAACTATAGAGGGCTAGTTGGACAGAAATGACATCCACATGGGACTACAGATACCCATTCTACTAACATGTTTGCATTTCTAGTCAGCAGGCCTGATGCATGGAATATTCATGCAGACCTACTGCAAGAGATTAGTGGTACATCATTGAAAGGAGATGTTAGACATTGGGTTAAATGATAGTCAGTCTATTGTATATCCCAGCAGAACATGTGGTGCTGTTCCCCCAACCCAACACAACAGTGTTCCTTGTAAGTGCTGTAACAGTAACTCATCAATGGTGTATGAGCATTTCAGTCGGTTACTTACCTGGAGTTGAAAGTTGGTGTTCCAAGTGGTCAGTCTTCTGAGATTTTGGGTTTGTCGTTTCAGTTATATGAAAGTCAGGTAAGTGGGATTTCTTGTTTGTGAAGTCGACCCAGATATATATATATATGGGTCTACTTCATTTGATCGAAAGACCATTTGACCTAAACCCATTTGATCGAAATTTCATTTGATCGAAAACCAGTATTCAAGGCAAATAACAAGGATTTGATATATATATATATATATATATATATATATATATATATATATATATTTATTTATTTATCTTTATATATATAGATATACATAGATATATACTGATATAGATATACAAATGCATATTTTGGTTATATGGATATATATATATATATATATATATATATATATATATATAGGTATGTTGTCGCGTTGTGTTACGTTCCGTGTGTCGTGGATTTGGTTCGGTGTTTTGGCGTTTGTCGGTTGTGTCGGGTTTTGTGTGTTGGTCGGTTATTGGGCGAGGTGAGTTTTGTATTATATATATATATATATATATATATATATATATATATATATATATATATATATATATATATCAAGGTTGCTAACCTGTAAAATGTGACATTGTAAAATGACCTGTAAAATGTGTCCTCATTTAACATCGCGTAATCATTATTATCCTAGAAATTGCAAACATGGACAAAAAATGATGACATCCATAAGTACATACGATAGTATAACTCCTAGATTATCTTTCATAAATTGCAAGTATAGAAATTGCTTAAATATCCTACAAAGAGCAAGATGGGCATTACAGGACTTAAAGGTGTTATGTGGATTTGAACTCACAAACACAACAGAAGTGGGATTGTACTTAATTTTAGCTAGAGGGTGAACTCTTTCAGTATACCACAGTCATGCAATTGATGAATATCTACATTTTTTTTGTAAATTAAGTGAGATTACAGCACTCACTCCAATGAAATGCATGGTCCCCTGCAACAGTATCATAGCTGTCTAACCCATACCAAAGTAATATGTATATGAATGGTTATTAATGCATATTTAAGACTGAGAATGCATATTTTGTTTTTATTTCAGTTTGCAGTGGAGTCATAAGTTTATCCATGATAACAGCGCAAATAGTATGGAACAATCTTAGACTGCTGTGAACAGCAAAAAATGTGTAGTTTTCCGAGGCATAAAACAATCATGTATTACAACACTGAGACTACCTTACATAGCTTAGAAGTAACAGACATGTCTAGCTGTTTAGAAAACAACAAACTGAGCATTACAGGAACTAAAGGACTGCTATGGGCTTTAAACCTACATGCACAGAGCAAGTAAGAGTGCAGTTACTAATACCATCTATAGTAATATCCTTCAAGCTATGCAACACTCTATGGATTACATTTCCACATATATTAAATTCATGGCGACCTGCATTGCTCTTACCTTTTTCTAACTTAGTCAAGAAGTAATGTATGTAAACAACTAGTACTAAACATCTTAGACTTTGTTGTTTGTCTTTCGGCTTTTCCCGATAAGGGGTCGCCACAGCGGAACTCTCGTCTGCTAATGATTGGCAGTAGATTTTTACAAAACGTCGAGGTGCCTGCGCGACGCTCAACCTTCAATGAAAGCATGCCCATTTACGCACGCATGTCTTTCGAATGCTACTCAACTGCGGGTAGGACATGCAGACTCCACACAGAAGGCACTCCCAAGCCCAGCCGAGAATCGAACGGGAGAACCTCTTGCTTATCCTTCAGTAACTACTGCAAGGGAATCACACACATCCATGTTAAAAAAGAACATCATATGGCACTTTCTCAAAGTTTTGCGGATAACAAAGAAATGCATAGTTATCTATGGCCTATGCACTGTAGGTATTAATGCACTCTTACAATGAAACACACATATAGATTACTTTATACTTCAGCACAAAACCATGCAATGTACTCATATTTTGTGAAGTTCATCAAAAACACTTTTCTATAACTTTTTGCATATCAGTATGTTCATCGGATTTAAACCCACAGGCAGTCAACCTCCATTTACATCACTGTATCGTTTACCAGCTGAGCTGATGAATATTATATGTCTTTGGTTAAACAGATTCTTCTCTTAATGGTTAACACTCTTAATGGGATGTCGCAAATACATGCAGCCATTAATAACTACTGCTGTTACTTAAAAATGCTGTACATCTGCATCTCTGGACAAGCTTATTAGCAGATCACTTCAGGATGTACAGTTAGATTTCCATCAATAATTAAATAGTAAATTGTATTTTCATTACAGTCACCTTACTGATAGCAGCACATATATAAATGGAATATTTATGGACCCCACATCATTATCTCACCACATATAATCAGTAAATGATAACAGTAATTACTAGGTGTTAAGGTGTGGATTATGGCACCTACTGTAGGCTTGTAGGAGCCGGCATCTGACCACTGTGATCTTCTTGTGAAGGTCATTTAAGTCCCTATAATGAATATTCTTATATAAATGCTAGACCTGCCTGCCAGTCCTGTCAATTCTGGTGAGTCATTAGAGCTCCCTTGCAATCTGGTTCCATACTTCAATCTGGGTGAAGTTCCTCTGGTGTGCCCACGTCCCTTGTTCATGTCCCACATAGACTGTCAGCATCTGAAGGATATCTGCATTGGTCCATTTGGGTGCTCAGATGTGCTATGGCCTCCTCTCTGTTGACATCTCATCTTAGTGATGTAAATGGTCAATAAAAACACCTTCTTTAAATTGCCCACTGAGGTACCAATCCATTTGCAAGTCAGAATGCCACAATAAGACAGTGTATCAATTTCACATTTTAAAAGTGGTAATGATGGGGGGGGGGTAGCAGACTATTGAAGGGCATAGGGCATGTGTTATAGATGTTCCTATGGTTAATGCTGAGGAGGCTGGAATTTGGCATAATGGTTCCATGTTGCCTGATCTAGAACATATGGCTGCATCCTCCGTCATCCACACATATTTTGAATGATTGCCTGCTATCACATTGCCTGCAGCTATAACCCTCAGCTATATCTTCTCAGGTGTCAAATATACATAATTTATGGTAGTCATTTGTGATGTCAGCAATTTCTCAAAGGAGAGGTGTGTTGCTATGCAGTACTGTCATTTATTCCTAATGTTTCCATTACATTAACCACATGACTAATAATTATCATTTAATTATGAGCACACATATTTATAAGTCATATCCATGGGTAAATGAAACATAAGTATTTCTTTTTACACATATATTGTATTACAGAATATTCTGGAAACTCTCCAGATAATGACAAAATGTGCATTTATTTGCATTATACAACAAATGTCTCAGCACACTGAGTTTACCTTTTATAGGTCACAGAAAGCATTTATCTGCACTTGAAACACATAATAATTAGACAATAAAAGAAGTTAATGTTCACTTATGGGATTCAAACCTGCACATGTAAAGTACATAGTAGTGCAGTTAAAGGCTCCACATACAGTGCTAACCCTACAGCCACAACACAACTTAAGGATTACAGATCTACTCTTTTTGTACTTGCATTGTGATTACAAAATTCACATATATTTCAGCCCTGATGACTTGTACTGTTCTTGCATTTATTAGATTGATGAAAGAGGTAATGCATTATAAGAGACTTTTATGGAACTGTAAAAGCAAGAGGTGACGTGTATGTATTAATCAACATTCACACATATGCCATTATTAACTTACATATACTCCTCATTTCTTGATACACTGGAATATTAGGGTAAAACCCAAACCCTAATAATGGGCGATTTCAACTACCCCACCATTAACTGGGAAAACTACTCATGTGCCAATTCTTTTGCTCAATGTTTTCTGGAATTCATAAATTCCAATGCCTTGGATCAACTTATCCACACCCCCACCAGGGACAGCAATATTTCTAGACCTGTTCATTAGCAACATGGGTGACAGAGGTCAATTCCTCATTGGTCAGATCCAACCACAAGCTAATCACCCTAGACAGCCACATCCCGCCCCTACCCCCATTAGGGAATCCACTGTAAAAAATTCTCCAAGCCAACTTCACGCTTCTTAAGACAGAAGTAGCAAACTTCACAACACCCATGCAGATGGACAATAGAGGTATGACTGCTGAATCTTACACAAATGCACTTTATAAGCACTTACACAAGTGGAGGGATCGTGCTATCCCTAACAGAACCAAGATGCTATCCTCCAAAAAAAGGAAGCCAATCTGGTGGTCCCCTGCCATAAACAAACTCTACAACAGAAGAAAGAAACTGTTGCAAAAAGAGTAAAATCTCATGATTGGAGGAACTCCCTGGTCAGCCTCAGTAAGAAGCTGAGATCCCTCATAAAATCCTCCAAAGCTAGTTACAAAAACAAAATCGCCACTGATTCTAAAGACAACCACAAAGCATTTTATAGCTATGTCAAGAATATCAATGGCAACACTCAGATCTGCTCCGAGTTACAGCACAATGGCACTAAATATGCAGAACCAACTGATACTGCCAACATCCTGGCAGATAGGTTAAGTGCTAACTTTACCCCCCTCTCACCCCCTTAAGGGCCCATCTCTATACCGGAAGAATGCAAAGTTTCTGTAATCATGGCTGCACAGGTAAAAACACACTCTCCAAAGCCAAAAACACAGCATCCATGGGACCTGATAACATCCCAGGCTGCATTCTACATGAACTGTAGAATGAATTGGCACCCCGCCTAAGCACCGTGTTCAAGTCATAGCCTCACTTCAGGCTTTGTGCCCACTGAATGGCTCACAGCAACGGTTATCCCACTCCACGAAGAGGGAGCCACCACAGACCCCAGGAACTACAACCTCATTAGTCTAACGAGCCTGGTCTGCAAGGCCATGGAATGTATCATCATGGATATTATACACAAAGACATTGGTAATCTCCAAACTCTGGACCCCACCCAGTTCAGGTTTGTGAAAGGCAAATCTTTTCTACTAAACCTGATAGACTTCTTTGAAGCAGTCACCAAATCCATAGACGAGGGTAAGGTGGTTCACACAGCATATCTAGATGTCGACAAGGCTTTTGACACCATCTCACTCTGGAATTATAGATAAACTCACTAAACTAGGTATAAATCCCTATGTCACAAGATGGGTTGCCAACTGGCTCACTGACAGAACCCACACTGTGAAAGTAGCAGACTCCAAATCCAGCTTCAAACCAGTGACAAGTGGAGTACTACAGGGTTCAGTCCTGGGTCCTCTCTTGTTTAGCATCTACTTTTCTGAAGTACAGGCTAACACAGAAGGTCTTTGGCTAATGAAGTTCACAGATGACTGCAAACTAGGAGCCATAATCAAAACAACTAATGATGTGGCCATCCTACAAAAGGGCCTCACAAAGACAGATGCCTGGTGTCAAAGACATGGCCTCTAGCTCAATGCCAAAAAGTGGAGTCATCCCCTTTGGTAAACATTCTGTGCCCATGAGCTACAACATAGGTGGTAGTCTACTTAACACTGAAAGTGTGATAAGAGACCTTGGGACACAGGTGGACAGCAGTCTCTGCTTTGATAATCACATTGCCACAGTAGTCAGGAAATCCTTCTATGTGGCACACCTCATCACAAAAGGTTTCTCATCCAGGAAAAAAGAGGTCATTGTTCCCCTCTACTCGGCACTCATTAAACCCATTATAGAGAACAATGCCCCTTTTGGTATGTAACTCACAAGACATCTACAACAACTGGAAAGGCCACAGAAATAACTCACAAAGAGGATTACTTGCCTCAAACAGATGCCCTACGCAGACCGTCTCAATCCATCGTATATTGCCTACTCAGAGGCGATCTTTGCCTAACATACAAAGTTATGTCAAACCCAGAGCTGTTGGACATGCTCCACTTAAAGAAATCCCAATCCCTCCAAGCTACACGCTCTTGGGACCTAAACCTTGTCACTACAATAAACAGAACATGCTGGAGGGATAGATATCTGTCCCAGAGACTTCCCATACTCTGGAAGAAACTACCTATTTACATCAAACTAAGCTCCTCATTAGCACTCTTCAAAAAAATCTTGATGATTGTATGGGAAATAGAAATTTCACCCCGGGGATCACCTCTGTGGCTCTGCTCGACAGGAGCACAGGAAAATAATTTTCTTGGGTGGTGAAAGCCAGGGTACCTTTTTGGCTAAGCTTATATAGGCCACAATGAAAAACTGCAAGGCCCAAAAATTACCAAGTCCACAAAAAACATACAGGTCAGCACTCATAGGCAAAAGGTGTATACAAGCAAAATGTAATTTATTAAAGCATATAAAAGCAAAACAGACTGGTTTTGGCCCAGTTATTAAGCCTTCCTCCGTGTAAAGTCAAATCACATGAACAAGCCTTTTATGCTTAATAATCATCACTATAGAAAGAGAATCCCCATGGTTTGTTGACTATAAATGTTCATTAAGTCCTGGGGGGAATAATCCTCCCAGCTTGATTATCCACTTCTTTTCTTTTTTATTAAGGCTATCATGCCAACCCTTTTTATTAGCCCGGTCCCCACTTATCCCATCAATAATGGTAAACCTAAAAGATGCAGTATGATGGGTCAAGGAGTGTTTATATAATGCATTACTAGGTTTCTTTAATCTAACATCACTAAGATGCACAGATATTCATATCCTAACAGGGCAAGAAGTCTGTCCTACATAAAAAGCAGAACACGTGCAGGTAGCTAGATAAACAAACCAATCAGTTCCACAGTTAGCCAAAAACCTGATGTCAAAAACCTGCCCAGTGTTTTTACTAGTAAACCGTTTGGACTTAGCCACCCTAACACAATGTAGACAATGTCCACATGGAAAACATCCCTGCAAGAAATCCCCAGTTAATGACGTCTGTGATGGTACTCCCAAACTTATCCCGTGTTTGTAATGGTTAAAGTATGATCCCATGGTTTTACCCCTGCAGTATGAAAAGTGGCATTTATCCTTTAAAAATGTAGATAATCTATCATCCGCTAATAATATATTCCAATGTTTGTTCACAATATTTAACAAAACATTGATATTGCGTCCGTAGGTGGTAACCAGTCTAAGTTCAGATGTTCTTAATTCTTGTTTATCTTTATATGTTAGAAGATAATTTCTATTCATAGAAGATGCAAAATTGCTAGCTGTAAGTATTGTACCTGTCTTATACCCACGGGATTTAAACCTATTGATAAGGTCCAGCTTATAGTGTTCATATCTCTGAGGATGGGAGGAAATATGTCTAATTCTCAAAAACTGTGATTTCGGAATGTTACATGTAACATGTGGTGGGTGGAAGCTGGAAGCCTGCAGTAATGAGTTGTATTGTGGGTACGTGCGGTAAACTTGGGTGTCCAGTGTGTGATCCAAATTTCTTGTAATCAAAACATCCAAGAAAGTGATTTGATGAATATCATAACTAACAGTAAACTGGATACCCCACTTATTACTATTGATGTATTCCATAAATTCACACAAGTATTCCTCATCAGCTTTCCAAATCATCCAGCAATCATCAAGGTAGCATCTCCACATATCAATTTCCCCAAGGTAAAGATTATGAGATGCATCATATATCAACTGTTCTTCCACACAGGCCATGAATAAATCGGCATATATTGGGGCAAAAGATGTCCCCATGGCCTTAATCTGAACCTGCCAAAAACATTTTCCCTAATAATAAAAAGTGTTCTTGGTAAGAACATGTTCGGCCAAGCTGATAAGAAAAGTATTAAAGCCTGGTGGATAGAGCTCCGCTTGATAAAGCCAATGTTCTAGGGCCAAAAGACCCGCCCAATGGGGAATATTGGTATATATAGAGATGCTACATCAAGGGTGCACAACAGCCACCCTGGCCAGAGTTGGATATCTGATATTAACTTTAAAAATTCTGTTGTATCCTGAATACGTGCTCTGACATATTTAAAAGGGGTTGAAGATGTATGGCTAGAAACTGTGACAAAGGTTCTGAAACTGATTCACACCCAGAAACAATTGGTCTGCCCGGGTGGTCCTGTAGATTCTTATGTATTGGTAGCAGATATAGAACTTGATGCCTGGGATCAGGGACAGTAAGGTGATACATGGTAGATTGGGAAATAATCCATTCATCCTTAGCTAACAAAAGGTACTGATCAATTTCCTGTTTAAATCTTGGACCAGGGTCCAAGGGCATGTACATATAGTACCTGCTGTTGTTCAATTGTCTCTTGGCCTCAGCATCATATTTACACCACTCCATTACTACTTTTGCACCCCTTTTGTCTGTGGATAGAATAACCAAATTGTGATTACGTTGTAAATCATAAATAATTTGTTGTTCATTTCTGGAAAGATTGTGTGATTTACTATGAAATTCCCGTGATTGAAAGTGTAGATCTTTGAGAACCTTATGTTAAATGAACAGAATGGTGCATGAGTGGCATGAATGTGGACTTATGAAGAAATCTGAAGCAATTAGAATCAACAGTATTAGGAGCAGAATCAAAATATAGTCAGAGCTTAAGTAGGCGACAAAAATCTATAATGTCTTGTGCTAAAGAATGTTCCGAGACATAAAATGCTGGTACAAAGTTAAGTCCTTTATTTAAAAGCTGTGTTTCAGCGTGTGCCAATGACTGTGAAGAAATATTCAGGACATTAGTACAGTTGTTTACTTGTTTGTCATCACTTTCAATAAAGTCTCTACATTTTTGATGCCCATGATGCTTTCTCCCTCCCCTCCGTAGCCTGCCCCTAAAGGGATATCAGAATTCCTACATTTTGGGGCTGGGGACTCTACAGTATATGATGTTTCAGAATCAGTCATGGAGGATGAATCATCAGCAGAGGTCCTACTCACAGAATTGGGGGTTCTCTTCAGAATAGTCATAGGTCTCTTTTTTTTTTGTAAATTTTCTATCCATATTTGCAAATTTAACATTCTTGTTAGGGCCAAGCAAAATGTAATAAGTGGGGTATCCAGTTTACTGTTAGTTATGATATTCATCATTTTGTTTTTCATTATAATTGTATGCCCTAAAGTAATGTGCATTTGTTTGTATTAGTTCTAGCTTAATTTGACATTTACCATTTATATATGGACATTTGGGTTTTGAATATTTGCAGACATACCCTATTTTTCCATTTTGTCATGGCACAGGTTTTTGACTAATAATACTATTTTTGCCCTTTTTAAAAGTAATCCATGAGGGTAAATTTGCTTGTGGGATGACACATGACTGTAATTATATATTCATTTTTTTCTGTTTATGACATTTGGTTCTCGTAAAACTCTATCCCTCTTTTTCTAGCATTGTGAGACTATAGAGACTTACTGTGCATATTTGGGACATATAATGTCGTATGGTGGAAAGTCCTAATTACTGACGGATGGCTTTTTTTGATAGGCCTTATTGTATGCCAGGGCTATATTGGTTCACCATGGGTTGGATTATTGATAAGAATTATTAATGGAGGTGATCCTAGCCAGACATACTAAGAGACTGTCTTTTGAGTTTGGAATTATTATGTTCTAGTGCCTGAATCTAGTTATACAATATCTTTGCATTGGATATTATTGCCACCCAATAATTTGTATGTTGCCTATATATTGATCTATGGTTGGTTATGCTTGTTGATGATCCCAATTTGGGTATAGTTGACAGTGAACCAAACTTAATATTATGAATATAAACCAAACATGGATTTCTTCCTCACCACAGCACCACTACTGCTCTCCTCTCCTGCAATCATATCATTGCAGAGGCCCTAGACAACAATAAACTCATTTCCTGTCTCTTCCTAGATCTCTCCAAAGCCTTTGATACTGTCTCTCATCTTCTACTACTATCCAAATTAGATTTTCCTCATTCGTAATCACCCTTATCTCATTGAAATTTTTTCATCTTCCTATCTCTCAGTTACTCTGCTAAAGTAAGTAACTGTTTATTGAGTAAATTTAGACAATTAGTATAGCAAGTCTGTCCTTCAAATTGTTGGGTATCTTCACACAGAGAAGCTACTTCTATGATATTCACATCAATCAAACGATCATAGTGAGCAACTAGGGTATCCACAAAACCCATAGCTGCTTTTTCTTGAATTTGGACCCATTGTTCTAACAATTTCTCATCTGGATGAGAAACAAGGGGTTGAATATGGAATCTAAGGCCCCTGGGGGAATTGCCTTTTAACTGATATGCTTTAAATAATATTAGGTGCCACACATTAGTCCGCAGCAGTCTCATGCTCTTAGTTAATTGTTCAAACAATTTTGAACAAGTATGGTGCGGCTCCACCCTATCCCCCATATCATTCTGGTTCCCCCTAGGTCCAAGATCAAAAATACCCAAGTCATTCCTATCAGCAGACAGCCCCTTTATCAAAGATATAAGATCCATAATAAACAATATATTGATATATCAATATATAATTTACTTGATAATATCCAATGTGTCCGGAACAAGTTATACCTACAAACTCAATGTTATAAACCCCTTATTATTGCTATTTACTTGGAGCAAAGAAAATAATACCTCAATAGAATGGAAATGAATTAATGTGCAAGAAGGCAGGCACATAATATGCAACCCATAATGTATTTATTTATTTATGTATTTATTGACATTTGTTAACCGGGTTTATCCAACTGGGCTTGTGGCCCATTTTGAGTGGAGACCCGAGGAGAAAAGCTCCAGTAGTACATTTTTAAACAAGTACAGTTTTAAACAATATTGATATAATAGCAGTTATAGCAAAAAGATTCACATATGTGGGTTACATGCATAAAGTTAAAGTTGCATTAAAAAGAAGTTTAGTAGCATAATTTTACATTGATATAGTTCAATAGGTCAACAATAAAAAAAATTGTTTGTATAAAATTATGCAAATGCATAGTAGACACATTGGAGAGAGAGGTGTAGTGAGGTACTAAGTATGGACCTTTTGTGGGTACATAAAGGGAAGGAAGACTAGGTGGGGTCATGGCAAGGGCAGGTCCTGGAATTCAGAAAATAAGGTTTTAGTTCATTTTTAAAGTGTGAGGTGTGGGAGGTTGAACGTAAGTCAAAGGGAAGTTTGTTCCATGCATGGGCAAGGGAGTGTTTGTAGAGTAGTTTGCCTACTGACCTTTTTGGGTGGTAGACATAAAGTAATTGTTGGTAAGAAGTACAGAGGGTCTGGGATGGGATGTAGATGAAGACTAAGGAAGATAAAGATGGACAGAAGGAGGTTTTATAAAAAATAGAGTGTAGCATATGAAATTGATAAGATAGCAGAAATTGAGGAGATTCATGCCATTGAAGAGAGTTTAAAGAAATGCAGTGGTGTGAGTTGTATGGGGAGTTAGTAATGAATCTGGCTATTTTATGGTAAGTCTGTTGCAGTTTGTTTAGAGTAGAGGCTTGGATATTGGTAAGAACTGGGGCAGCGTATAAGAGGGAGGGGAGGAGGAGTGCCTGGCCCACGGTAAGTCTAGATTCAGGGGTTAGGAATTTTTTGTTCCGATATAGCAGGCCTAGGTTCTGTTTTTTTTTTTTTTTTATACACTAGAGTATGTATAGGTTGAACCTTACTTCATCATCGATAATGACCCCTAGGAGTTTTGTGTGGGTGTCAAGTTGGATAGTTGTATTGTTAGAAGATGTAATAAAAAAGGATGTTTTGTGATGAGAAAGAGAATGGGGAAGGAAAAGTAGGAGTTTGGTCTTTTTGGGATTTAGGATCAATAGGTTGTGAGAGAGCCATTGTTCAGTGGATAGTAGGGCCTGTTGGGTCAGGGAGTGTAGTTCAGGAATGTTATTTGAGATGGATATAAGTGTGGAGTCGTCGACATACTGAATAAGGGAGGATTTTTTTGCATGAGGTGTAAAGATCATTGGTGAAGATGTTAAACAAAAGGGGTTCCAAGATGTAGCCTTGGGGAACACCAGTGGAGATGGGAAGGAATGGTGAGAAGGATGAGAGCCATTTGACAGATTGTTCCCTGCCAGATAGGTAACTATTAAACCAGGCAAGTGTGGAGGGGCATAGGTGGAGATTTGCGAATTTGGATAGTAGTAGAAGATGAGAGACAGTATCAAAGGCTTTGGAGAGATCTAGGAAGAGACAGGAAATGAGTTTATTGTTGTCTAGGGCCTCTGCAATGATATGATTGCAGGAGAGGAGAGCAGTAGTGGTGCTGTGGTGAGGAAGAAATCCATGTTTGGTTTATATTCATAATATTAAGTTTGGTTCACTGTCAACTATACCCAAATTGGGATCATCAACAAGCATAACCAACCATAGATCAATATATAGGCAACATACAAATTATTGGGTGGCAATAATAGTCAATGCGAAGATATTGTATAACTAGATTCAGGCACTAGAACATAATAATTCCAAACTCAAAAGACAGTCTCTTAGTATGTCTGGCTAGGATCACCTCCATTAATAATTCTTATCAATAATCCAACCCATGGTGAACCAATATAGCCCTGGCATACAATAAGGCCTATCAAAAAAAGCCATCCGTCAGTAATTAGGACTTTCCACCATACGCATTACTATGTCCTCCAAATATGCACAGTAATCTCTATAGTCTCACAATGCTAGAAAAAGAGGGATAGAGTTAGTACGAGAACCAAATGTCATAAACAGAAAAAAATGAATATATAATTACAGTCATGTGCCGTCCCACAAGCAAATTTACCCTCATGGATTACCTTCATTAAAGGCAAAAATAGTATTATTAGTCAAAAAACCTGTGCCATGACAAAATGGAAAAATAGGGTATGTCTGCAAATATTCAAAACCCAAATGTCCATATATAAATGGTAAATGTCAAATTAAGCTAGAACTGGACTCTTAACATACCCCACCTAAAGTCAAACTGCTAATACAAACAAATGCACATTACTTTAGGGCATACAATTATAATTAGGAAAAGATGAAAAAACATATTTAACATGAAAAACAAAATGTTATCAGAATATTCATGCGTATTCAAAAAAAATTGACCATCAATCTAAACAATGGTGTCCCAGATCATGTAGGCCATAAACATAACCATGCAGCAGAACATCATAGATATAATCATTTATACAGATGAATCTTGTATTTTTGTATACAATATTTCGCAAAAATAGTAGCTCAAAGATTAAATCAAATCAACTATATTACAACACCCAGGCCCAACAGTTTTGGAAAAAATCACATTGCTGGATGAAAATGAGTTGAATGATAAGAATAAGTTCCAAACAGTCCCAAGTAAGAACCACATATAATGCAATTGGTAATTGACAAATCGAGTGGCAATAAATCTATTTGAACGCCACACTAAACATGTTAGGATATAGTACATGTTGTTGTTGTTGTGTTTTTCAGCTTTTCCCGGTTAGGGGTCACCACAACGGAACTCTGGTCCGCTAATGATTGGCAGATAGACTTTTACATGCCGAGTTGACAGCCCTGACGCACAACCTTCAACGAAGGTACGCCCATTCACGCATGTCTCTATGCAGAAGACGCTCTAGCTGAGAATCGAACCGGACAGCGTCTTATTGGGAGGAGACAACGCTACCACAGCACCACCAAAACACAATAATCTTTTCAAATAAATGTCCCAAATACAGTCATAAAATTCCATTAGTAAATGCAGTAAAAGGATGAAGCTAACGGCCTAAATCTCACAACTGAACAGTTTCAACCTTCACTGGGTTCCACAAACAGAATAAGCTGTTTTTAGCTGAATGCACAAAAAGGAAACAAGTAATAATAAAAATAGTGCCGATGGAAAATGCAATAGCCTACCGCTATCTGAATAAACCAATGTATATGAGTTCCAAAATGTTAGAAGCTCGTTTGCACAGAAAATGAGCAATATATCCACTAGTTGTTCATTATAGCATGAGCCCACCACTCCGAAATATCCGATAACCTAGTTGTTCATAGTTTCACTAGTTCATTGGGAAAATAACCCAACAAGTATAGTTGCAAACATGCCAAAAAGTCTTAAAGTTATTTACTGTCACTGTCTGTCCAACCAGCCCATTCAAAAGGCCAAAAAAGGTTTTGTTAGCTTAGGTAAGTGAGCGTAGCAGTTATAAACACAAACGCAGATTGTGACTAGAAAGTACTCACATCATGTTTCATTATAGCATAAGCCCACAACTCCAAAGTGTCTGATAACCTGCATGTTCGTAGCTTCACTAGTGTGTTGGGAAAATAACCCAACAAATACAGTTGCAAACACACCAGAAGATCTTAAAGTTATTTACTGTCACGTCCTATCCAACCAGCCCATTCAAAAGGCTGAAAAATATTTTATTAGCTTAGGTGAGCGACCGTAACAATTATAAACACAAACGCAGATTGCGACTGGAAAGTACTCACATAATGGTTCCCTTAATATATGTGTATATACATCTAGCAGCTATCCAGAGGCTAATAGGGTCCCACAAGCGAATGTACAATTTGAGCCTGTCCATTTAGACATGTGAACCATCAAGCATCTTGAAACTAACTCCCTGAAGTCAGACGCTATGTTAATCCATTTCAAAATGAACCTCCTTGACCCAAAGTTTCCAAATATGAATAAAGGAATATAATAAATAAAAATAAGTAGGATCAGCCAAACTGAATACCAAGGCTAATGTGAACAAACATAATAACAGGGATCCTCCATGACTAATCAAAACACCATGTCCGAGGCCAACAGCAGGAACAGGAAGCTAAGCCACAATGAAAAACTCCTGCAAGTATGGCAGGTGCACGGCCCCAAAATTACTAAGTCCACAAAAACCATACAGGCCAGCACTCAGGCAAAAGGTATATACAAGCAAAATGTAATTTATTAAAGCATATAAAAGCAAAAAAAGACCGGTTTCGGCCCAGTTTTATAGTTTATGTGATTTGACTTTACACTGAGGAAGGCTTTATAACTGGGCCAAAACCAGACTGTTTTGCTTTTATATGCTTTAATAAATTACATTTTGCTTGTATACACCTTTTGCCTATGAGCGCTGGCCTGTATGTTTTTTGTGGACTAGGCTTATATAGGCCCTAGGGCCAATAGCCTAGTACTTACCTATGAACCTATGAATCTATGATGTTTTATAGAAGCTTTGTGAATAATGGAGAAATGTCTAGCCATCTGCAGCCTAAGAGCTAGAGGTGACAACACACCATGGCACTGCTAGTTGTGTGAAATTTAATGGATAAGTTCTCAAACAACTATAAATCTTCCATATGTAATGTGCAATAGTAATCAAATTACTGTCAAGATTTTATCAAAAATAGTCTACATTGAGATCTGAACCCACACATAGACAAAAAAAGCATTTCCATTGTTCT
Source organism: Protopterus annectens (assembly GCF_019279795.1). NCBI lineage: Eukaryota > Metazoa > Chordata > Ceratodontiformes > Protopteridae > Protopterus > Protopterus annectens. The sequence continues at coordinate 453,413,409 of NC_056728.1, read as the reverse complement.
AGTGCTTAGACAGTGGAGCTAATGAACATCACACCTCTTGTAATGTTTTAGAATCATATATTAATCATATGTTATAGAGTAAGAGTATTAGTAGTGTGCATGTGTGAAGTCTGTATGGATATAGAGATATAATCACTGTTCAGCACAATGTTTACACTGGCCCAATATAGTTGTGGATAACTTCAGAATGCGTTGACATGTGAATATGCACTTTAAAGATGAAAACATATTATTCTTCCATATAAATTAATATTAGTATTACAGTTATTCATGGAGTATACTTGAAAGACAGAACATCACCTAAACATGTATGTTTACTACATACATATATAATACTGCAGGTATTAAGGTATAGCATATTTAACTTACTGTAGACTTCAGGTGGCTGAAACCATCTAGTGAAGATCCTACACTGCCCTCCAGGGTAGATCACCATAGCAGAGATGGACCTGCATGCCAGTCTGGAAGGTCCCAGTTTATCCACGGTGCTCCCTCTCTATCTGGTTCCATATTTCGATGATGGTGAAGTTCCTTGGGTGTGTACACATCCTCTGCTCATGTCTAGCATAGACAGTGAGCATCTGTGTTGTCACCTCTTCAGTCCGGTTTGGTGTGCATACTCACTGAAGCCTTCTCTTGGTTTACATCCAACTTTTGGTAGAACACCTCCCAAAAAATGCTAACTGAGGTCACACTAAGTTTGCCAATAGCAATTGTATGAGAAGAACATGTATCAATATTACATTTTAAAATTGGTGCATATAGGATAGTAGTAGGCTATCAGTGGGCATCTGGCATGTGTTACAGATATTCCTATTTCCTGATACCTATTGGCAGTTGCACCGACTGTACACATATACTGAGCTATTGGTTAATGTGTTAAGATTTCAGAACTTACATAGACATTCACTAATGGGATTCCATAACATTGAATGTCAATGAACCTCAGTAATTATGTATGGTGCAAAGGGTACTTAAAAGGTGTGTGCACTTAGCTAACCTCATTGAGAGATACAGCTGTCTGAAAGCTATCCTCTCAAAGGTAAGATGTCACCTGCTTGCATTGCTGTTGTGGAATACAGTGCTATTATCACTTTCCTATGTTCATAGTGTTTTACGAAAAAAGACTAAAACATATTTTCTTTGGTATGTTAAGAGAAATTCTCTGCATTACAGTACTTCTGTTAAGTAAAGGATGGGGCAGACTTCTACAATGTTCATGCATATGGGTACATGTCCATCATTATCATGGATGTTCCCTATATGCAGTTTTATGGCTGCAAGCAAACCAGTCCTGGTGAACAACAAATACAGATAGAATCTGCTCATTTCCACAGGTAATGCAAATTAACTAATTACAGCAGACAACGTGCATGTAGCCTGGTTTTGGAATTGTATGTGGCATGGTTTTGGAAGTATTAATGCAAATATGAACACCAATATTTTATGCCTAAAGGCACAGTAGGTAGTAACTGCAGAAACATCTAGAAATGCACTCGACTGTAATGAGGTTGGCTGTAATGAGGTAACTTATACATTCTAAAGTAATTTTGTGTTTAATGAACATTTATGGGGTTGTCCACATGTATGCTCAGGGACTGATTTACAGATATTCTCTGATGCTTAATCACATAGTTGTAACTGTGATTGCATTCAAGTGGGATTTTGGCAATATCAGGATGGTTCAGCGTTCGCACTGTTTGTTGTTGTAATACAAGAGTCTCTGATCATTTTCATAAGCTGATGCTTTTCTGTCTTATTTCTGGAAATTGTCAGTAGTTGTGTTGTTTACCATATCATGAATGTCACATTTATGATGCTGTCTGTCAATGACTGCAATAACATTTGTGATGCATAGGTTCATAGACTCATAGTTATATACTAGGATAATGACCTTCAGGGCCGTGATAAACCTAGCCACGCAGTTCAACCCAATTGTGTCAAATGTATCATGGGTGTTTATTAGGAGGGGGAACGTTAGCTAGGTAATATCTAGGTTTTATGTGTGGTGTTATGTTAGTTTGAGCATTACTGTCTGCCTCTGTCAGTCTGAGACATGGGGCCAGACCTGGGGCGAATTTCCAAATTCCCATCCATTGGTCAAGGTTACACTTAAATAGGATTAGGGATGGACTCTGCTTCATATTGATGGGGAGCCTGTTCCAAAGCATGGGAATCCTCTGAGACACATATTTGTTTCACCAACATATCTAATTTATTTCACAAGCAAAATGTATATCCTTTGATCTAGTGGTTCAAATGGTTTTCATTTTGTGGCTGTACAAAAGGACCATCACAGCTGGATTTGAGGATTTTTTGTATGCCAAGCATTGATCACCTCTCAGTAACCTTTAGGAGACAGAGTAAAGAAATGGTGCTTTAAGGTACTCTATATAGGGCAATGTGTTTATATCCTGAATTACCCTGGATTCTCCTGGTAAGGAACCTCTGTGGCATTCCAACTGTTGCATATGTTTGGTCAGGTACATGTTGAACAGGGCATTATTCTCAATGATGGGTTTGCTAAGGACTGAATAAAGTGGTACAATGACTGTCATGTACCTGGATGTCATACCCTTAATTATATGTTGGGCAACATAGAATGATTTTCTTACTATTTTGGCCATATGGTCAAAGGCCAGATTACTAACTACATACGTTTCCAGATCCCTGACTAATGGGTCAACTCTTAGGAGTGTCTTATCAATGGAGTAATTAGCCTTGGTGGCAGTTTTCCCAAAATACATTTCTTGGCATTGAGTTTTAGTCTAAGACTTTGGCACCATCATTTGTCTCTGTTAGATCCTCTTGTAAGATGTTTGTGTTATGGGGGAAATCTATGATAGCTTCCAATTTTCAGTCATCTGCAAACTTTATAACCCAAAGTCCTTTGACATTAGCCTTTACCTCCAAGAAGTAAATGCCAAATAGGAGCAGTTCTAGCATGGAGTCCTGAGGTAGAAATGGTAGGTGTGGTTGGATGTATATGTAACTGTGGCAATACTATTTTAGTACTGCTGAAGTCGTGGCACATTGTCTTCTGCATATATAACAAATGCAAACAGGTGGAATGCTGATGATGTTAAGGCATATGGATCAGCAATTCAGAAATGTTCTTCCTGATGATCTGTCCATGACAGCAATATAGATGACATGGATTAGTTTGATTACCAATGCACTGTAAATGAGAGGAGAGGAATTCATTCAGTATATGCTTTGAACACTGACATGTCAATATGGGAACCCCTGTGGACATGTGCAGATCATTCTGTCTTTCAGATATCCAAATGTAATAGAAGGGACAATTTTTTACCACTCCTTATATCTGAGGAGTTTGCTCACATGTTGTTTGTATGCCACTTTATAATACAGGGTCTGCTTTACATTAGATGATACATCCCCAAACAAAGAGGACACTCCTGGTAAGGCAGTCTGCATGGTTGCTTCATTTCAACATTGCTAATTATATCTGTGACCTTCATGACTAATGTGGTCTTGTTCACCTACATAGGAGAACTGCAGTCTGCATGACATTATGGCCCATCTGGCATATCTTATTTACAGTGTGTTCTACACGATGCATTGTCTGTGTTTACTACTGAGTTGTGTATGTTTCTCATTTTACATGACAGTGGCATTTCAACCCTTACCATTGTCAGAAGAGTCACATGAGGGCATGTCATGTAGGTTTTAGTAGTTTGAATCTCATTCCCTGACATATTTTCATGATGTGTGAATGGCATGGCATATCTTTATTTTATTGGGTCCCTGCATCACCCACAGCCACTCTGACCTGGCAAGTCTATATCATTATAAGCATTATAGTTATACAGTGTCTAATATGCCAGTCCTATAATGTCTCACAACTTCTGTGAATGTATATGACATATTATCTGTCTCTTTTTGCATCATATCCACTACCTGCCCCCTCCAGTAGCCTGCCCACTGATCATGGACTTGTATGTGATGTGCCTTACTTTAATTGTACTGACAATTGCACATTGGCTACTGCATTATGTTCATTATCTGGCCTAGATGGGACAGACTTGTGGTTCATGGTATAGCTGTCGATAGCGAATATAATGTGGTTTGTCATTCTGATAATGTGGGGTCATCAGATATCGGACATGATGACCATGACCAGCTGTACCACATAGAGTCTGGTACTGATGATGACTCTGCCTCATGCCATGATGGAATGATGTTATCCAGCAGACATGTTGGAGTGTAGCTGATATGCATAGTTGCATCTCAGAGGGTAACTGCTTATGTTACAGGCACATGAACATTCACAGCGATGTCATGACTCTCACCTGTGTGTTACATGAAGGTCAGAAGTGCAGCCATGGGGGGGTGTGGCCAAGGATGAACACAGGATAGCAGCAGATTTCTTCAGCTCCACCAATTTTACTTCACTGACAGGAAATAATTACTTTAAAAATTAATTTATGAAGTAATGTTCTTTCTAAATATGTTTGGTTTATCTATTTCTTGAATAATATCTAAAAAAGAAAGAAAATTTTAATAATATTCCTGTCAGAAATCACCTTTGAAATTTTCTTGTCAGTTTCTCTGTCTGAAATGAATTCCAGTAAGACAAATTCTCAAGATTCCAGCATCAAGAAAGAACTTCAGTCTCTGATATCTACAATCCAGCAACTTACTGCTAAGATGGATAAACTGGATACTAAAATTGATACCTTCATAGAAAATACTACAAAACAAATAGACTTTTTACATATAGACTTGCAACAACAGAAGACCCAGATTACAGGCATAGAAGAGACTGTAAATGACATGGAAAATAGAATCCAAGAAGAGGAAATCAACATTGAGTTTTTGCTGAAACAAAATACACATCTCCAAACAAAGCTTGATGACCTGGAAAATAGATCTAGGTGCAATAACATTAGGATTTTTGGACTACCAGAAAATATTGAAGGTAACAATATTACTTCTTTTTTAACAACATGGCTCCCTAAAACTTTAGACTTGCCAGAAGCATTTTCTTTTGGTATCGAAAGAGCCCATAGATCTATAACTAATACTAACTCTAACAAAAAGTATCCTAGATCAGTTATAGTTAGATTGCTGTCATCTTTTGATAAAGAGATGGTACTTAAATCTGCTTGGGCTAAAGCTCCTGTTAAAATTAATGAGGCAACTATGCGTTTTGACAATGACTATTCTTCCTTGGTAATAACTAAAAGAAAAGTTTTTCTGCCATTAATAAGGGAGCTTAAGAAAGCACAGTTTAAAACCTACCTTCTGTTTCCTGCCAAGCTAAAAATCTTCCTTCCTGATGGTCCTAAAATTTTTGATGACTTAGACTCTGCATTGCTGTTTATCAAAAAAATAAGATTTTGGATAAAATAGAGGAAATGGAATGGGCTAGTCCTTCATTAAAGAGGTTGGCAACAGAAACTTCATGGAAGACTTCAGAGAAGAAAAAGAGACTAAAAAACAAATGACTTGTTCTATGCTTTTTTTTCTTTTTTCTTCTCTCTTTTTTTTCTTCACTATTAATCTTTTTAAATATAGTTACTGCATTTTCAGAAAGCCACAAATATTCTGAAAAAGATTTAATCAAAGTTATTTTCTGTGTACAAAGAACTGTTTTTGTTTCATAATCAGTCAAAATATCTGAGGAACTAATAACAAGCTATCATTCAATATGTTTCTCTTTCTGACAAAGAGAACTAAGGTTAGTAACTTGATACATTTTTTTTCTTTTTCTTCTTTTCTTTTATTTTAAATAATGACATTCTATTTAGATTATGTAGTGGGTAAGGAGTGGGGGAGGGCAGGGAGAGAAGAGTAATGAAAATATGATAAATGGAATAATAACTTATTTATTCCTTGTAAAAAAGTATATATGTTGTTTAAATGCTATTGCTAATTATACTTCCTTGATTATATTGCTTATACTTGTTTACAAATAATTTGTCATGCTTTAACTAATAATAATTAGAACTAAATAATAGTAAATAGTATGTTTCATATTCATCTTTATTAATATAAACAGCAAGTAATATTCCACTGTAGATACTTTTTATAGCTTCCTTTTTCATTTTTTTATCTTTTCTTTTACTCTCTTTTTATTTTCTACTCTCTTTTTTTTTCTTCTGTTCTTTCTCTTTATTTTCTTTCATATTAATATATTCACATGCTTTTGATCATGCTGATACAGTAAATAATAAGATTTGTATAAAAATTGAATTGGGGCATAAATAATTAGTTCTATTACATATTAATAACTGTGGGCTTAGTTTCACTTTCATAGAGGCTGTAATAACTTGTAAAATACTTTGCGAAGGTTTTGCTATGTTTAGCTTCATTTATATTGCTAAATGAATGTCAGTCACTTGTTTTTAACAAAATTCCCGCCAGAATGTTAAGGGAGACAATTTGGGATGTGGGTTACCTCGTGAATAGTGTCCTCGAGTTGTTTTAAAAGCTTCAACACTCAGAATTCACGCAGAGAAGCTGAAAGCAGTCATTTTGAACTTTGACCCCTGAATTCACACTGACACATCGCAGATTCATGAAGAACACTCTAGCAGGAAGTAGAACTGCTGCAAATGTGACTCTGTGATGGAAAATAAACTCTATAACATTTAAATGTGAGTTATCTTTTATAACTGCTTATTTATTCATGTTATAATTTATAAAATATGAAAGTTATAAGGATTTTAAATGATTCAGTATCTCATAGTAAGCAAATGTGATATTTTAGAAGACATAGAAAGTGAAACATTTATACATGTGTTTTTGAAAGTTTACTTGACTGCAACATATTAATGTATGTAAAAACTTATGATTTAAACATATACATTGCTATAATTCATTTGATTTATCTGACTGACAAGCATAAATACTTTTATGACTCTATTTTGGAAGAAGTTGTCATGTGACATATTTTAAAGCAGCATTTCAGATATACAAAATACAGATGGCTTTCTTCACAATAATGCAAGTATTTCTGAGAATTTACATAGCTATTCAGTATGATTTATAACAATTTCTATAAATATAATATTTTATTTTATTGGCAATAATAAGTATGAGAAAAAAGCTCTGATACAAGTAATTTAAAGTCTTTTGGAAGCTGTTAACTGCATTTCTATGACAGAAAATAGGTACATCTTAATATATCTAATGTCTGAACCATAATAGCCAAAGTTATTGATTTAAATGAACACCAGAACTTATTTTTACAAACTTTGAATAAATTAATATGTAGATATGCCCTCCTTTTTTTTTCTCTCTCTCCCTCTCTCACGTCTTTTATTTCTTTCTCTCTTATTGGCTCCTAATATCAAGTTTATTTGAATACTATTTGAGTATAAATGTATTATATTAAATAGATGTACATAGCAGTATGAATTGTTTTTAAAAGTTTCTATTTGTTTATATGATGCTGATTTATCAAATGTGTAGCTTTGTCTTACCAGATAATCTAATTGAAAGTTGTTAATTTAAGTTAATAACACCTAGTATTAAATTGATACGGTGGCAGCTGAGGTACTGCTGCTTAGGGTAGGGGGTTAACTTGAGTAGTATGTACTACTCTAAGTTGGAGTTTTTAACTCCAGGCTGGGTGCAAGGTTTAATCCTTACATTATTTTCTTTTGTTCACTGTTGTATGTATATAGTTCTGACATCCACAATACATTTTGTAAGCTCATTGTCACTACAAACAAAATTGAATCTTATACAAAATCCCATAAGAGATTCAATAAATACAGCTATATCTAAAGGTACACCTAAAGGAGGAGGTATAACATTACTTATTTTGTTAATTGTTATTCTGATTATAAGTTTTATATGTTTTAAAAATGCCAAATGACTTCTCTAAAAGGAATTTCTTTAAACATTAATGGACTGAATAATCCATGTAAAAGGGCAAGCCTAATAAGATACATTAATTTACATAAGGCCAACTTAGTATTCCTTCAAGAAACACATCTCCTGAAAAAAGATATTGATAAATTAGCCACAAATAAATATATAGTATTGGTTAGTTCAGAGCACACTCAGAAAAAAAAGAGGAGTGGCTATTTTATGGAATAAAAGTATGCCCATTCCTAAAACTATTAAGTCTTATCAGGATGATAAAGGAATGTTTTGTATGGTTACAATACAAATTAATGGGAAGACTTATACATTAATCAACGTATATTGGATACCTGGAATTGGTATTAATACAGTGAAATACCATCTTGATAACATCATATCATTCTCTATAGGAGATATTATTTTGGCAGGTGACTTTAATTGTATCCTACATGAAAAAGATACTACTACTATAGGAAAAAGGAAAATTACATCTAATGCAAAACATTTAAAGGATTTTGCTAATTCTTATCATTTAAATGATATTAATAATCAGATAGACTCAAAATCATTACCATACACCTTTTTTTCTAACAGATACAAAACTTATTCAAAAATAGAGTCTTTATTTCTAACCAGATGGTAACAGAATTAATTAACTCTAAAATCATTTCATGTCCTATATCTGATCATAATTCAATTGTTTTTGAGTTCATGATAAAAAAATACTTACAATGTTCAGATCAAAAGGATACCAACATACTTAACTCAACTAAAAGACTATAAAGAATATATACTTTCAGAAGTACAACATTTTCTAGACATAAATAATACTCCTGAAGTCTCCATTGTTTATGTTTGGGATGCTTTAAAATCATATCTATATGGACAAAGTATCAGATGGTATAATAATAAAAGGAAATCTTGGGATAAGGAATTACTAGATATTCAAAGTAAATTAGACTCTTATAAGCATAATAATAAAGAAAATATTATGGACAAAAAAGTCATTGAAGAAATACACAAACTAAATGAGAAATACAAAGAAATTTTAACTCATAAAGTTAAAATAACTTTAGAGAAATACAAGTTTTTGTCTTACTCAATAAGCCCCAAATACTTACATAGACTTAAAAACAAAACAAAAAGGTTGAATAAGCAAAATCATATCAAAGAAATTTTCTCTCTAAGGAAAAAGAAGAATGTTTCTAGTCTACCAGAAATACTAGATGAATTTAGAAATCACTTTCACAAAATTAATCATAATAACATTAACATGGAACCTAAAGATAAAATAAAGGATTTTATAACTACAAACATGAACAAAAAACTTAATAAACAACAGATTAAACTATTGGACAAAAGTATTTCATATACAGAGGTAGTTACACAAATAAACAAGCTTAAATCAAACAAAGCACCAGGTAATGATGGTATTATACCAGAGATATATAAAATTATTTCTAAAAGTACATACTCATTAATACATAAGGTTTTTATTTTGGCCCAAAATGAGCTAATAACCCCCCCATCTTGGCAATACACATTTATTTCGCCAATTTTAAAACCTAATAAAGACCCAACTAGATGTACTTCATATCGACCCATTTCATTACTTAATGTTGATTATAAAATGTTTATGAGTATTTTTGCTGATAGATTGAAGACAATCATCCCTGGCATTATAGATATAGATCAGACAGGCTTCATTGTAAATAGAAATACTTTTGATAATATAAGGAGAACTCTAACATTAATTGACTTTGCAAATAGGAGAAAGAAAGATTTAACACTTATTAGTCTCGATATAAGTTCAGCATTTGATTCAGTAAGTTGGGACTACTTGTTTACCTTACTGAAGTGCACAAACTTCTCAGATGCATTTGTAAATCTAATTGAGCAGCTATACAAAGGAGCATTGGCTTATATTAAGATAGGAACATATGTCTCACAAAAAATACCCATTTTTAAAGGTACAAAACAAGGGTGTCCACTCTCTCCACTATTGTTCACTTTAATAATGGAGCCTTGGGCTAATCTGATCAGAAATTGTACTGATATAGAGGGATTTGAAATAGATGAAAATACAACATCTAAAATTCAACTCTTTGCAGATGATGTTCTAATTACATCAGCAGGATCTAATTCTTCTATGCAGTCTCTATTTGATAAAATGATGAATTTTAAAAGAATTTCTGGTTTAATATTCAATGAAGAAAAAACTAAAATACTACCTATATATACATGAAAAAATGTTCTCATTAGTGATTTTACTAAATATGTACCCAATTCAGGTCAGATAACTTATCTAGGTATAATATTAACTAAAGATATTAAATCTATTATACATAATAATTATAATACCTGTCTTCTTAATATACAAAATCTTTTCAATATCTGGAATAATATGTTTTTTACTATGGAAGAGAGACTTACAATTATTAAAATGATAATATTCCCCAAGATATTATACTTAATACAATCAATAATACTCCCACCTACAAAAATAATTATCAAAAAATTAAATACACTAATGTTAAATTTCCTATGGGCACCTAATAGACCTAGGATTGCATTAAAGAAACATGCTAATAGCTGGTCTCAAGGGGGTATTTCTTTTCCAGACTTTAACTTATATACTATCTCTTCTATTGTAAAAGTTATTACTTTGTTAATAGATAAGTCATATGTTGCAAAATGGAAAGATTACTGGGAACTAATTAGTATTCACTTCATGAAAATCTCCTTAACACATAAAAATATGATTGTAAATAACTCCATGCTATGGTTACTAAAAGAATTTTGTACTTCACCTATTACACCTAAATATATAGTTAGTTACCCATTAAACATTATTATTAGTTATCATAATTTTATATTCATGCATCCTAAATATAAGGAATGGAATTTTATTATATTCCCTATAATGTATACTCGAGGTATGCTTTTGTCATCCACTTCTGAAGGAACTCATTTAGCTACAGATAATGATCTAAAGTACTGGTATCAGTTGCTATCTGATAATAAAAAATCTAGATTTCTTAAAACAAGAATTTGATCTAAGAGAAACTTGTTGGTTAGAAGTTCAGACCTTTAGACAACATCTCATTAATAAAATTGATTTAATGTCTATAACAGTTAAAGAATCTATTCCAACACTGATTGATTACTTGATATTAAATTTACAACATAAAGTTTCTGATAAAGGTAAGCTTTCATACATACATAAAATTATCAGACAAGAAACTTTTTACAGTGTAGATACCTACTGGAATTATTTCACTTCCATTAATGGTGACCCAGCAAATCAACAAGATAAACAATATATATTGGAATCTGCCTACAAAACTATGTCTTCCATTGTCTGGAGACTTTTTACATGGAAATGTTTACATAGATCCTTTTATACACCTTTGATGATGAATAAAATAAATAATAAAGATAATCTATGTAAAAGATGTAATGTAGAAATTAATGCTGACTGGGCTCATATGTTTTATGACTGTATAAAATTGAAAGAATATTGGAAGTCAATCAATGATTTTTGCAGGCTCTTTTACAGATAATTTCATTATTTCTAAATCTCTTATATTATTCAACACACCTGTACCTCAAAGTGTTAAAAAGGTTAAGCTTCCCTTGTTATGGTCTATTCTGGCAGTGGCTAGAAAAATAATAACCAGAAATTGGATTTCAGATACACCTCCTTCATTCAATGAATTTAAAAATGTTATAACTATAGTGTGCCATATGGAATTGATGACAATAAAATCGAGAACTACTAGAAAAACATCTTATTATATTGTATGGGATACTTTCCAAAACTTGTTAAAAAAATCTTAACTTCAATAGTATGGTATTTTAGTTTAATTAATTGATCTGATTGTAGTGGATGTCTTTGTAAATACTTTGGTTATTTTGTTGAATGTTATAATCATATCTATTTTAATTACTTGTATAAAATTGTTATGATATTTCTCTTGTATGTTAAAATCAATAAACTTGTTTTAAAAAAAAAAGAAGTGCAGCCATGGAGAGCTTATGACAACATTACTGCACAGCATGACAGTGTGGTACCTGTTGCTCACTCTGTTGAAAGCCTTGTTACAGTGGTGTTAGAGTACTGCCATAGTATGAACCAGGTGTTATGTGCTCAAACTGTATTGACCAGATTACCTCTGGTATGACACCCTCTCATTATACATGGCCCTAGGACATCAATGTCTGTCCTGCAATGTGCTTGCACCTCTATTGGCCAGTCAACTATGAACCCAGCCACCACACCCAGACAGAACCATTGCACTACTTCTCCTACCCATACCATGTCCCAAAATGATAGTGTTACCACACCCAGCTCCTCAATACAGCACTGTGGTTTGAGTGCTTCCAGACATGGCAAGCACAGCCATAACCATGGTGAAAGCCATCAGTGTGGGTGCCCTAGACTGTGTTAGATTAAACCTGACAGTTAATCCATTGTCATTTTGACCCTGTGGCAATAATGACTGCTGTTTTGACCACTGACTAATCCATCTGTAAGTGTTTTTTCAAATGTCTGATACAATGTGTTTTTTTCTCATCATTTATCTGACTTAAGCAAATGCCTTCAAGTTGTGATATGTTATATACATTTGTCAATTTTACGTTAGCTCAGATATTGATGATAGCAATGCTCTATGTGACGATCTCCATGCTTTCATGTTTGCATCTCTTGCTAGCTGGCATATACCAAGTATTTTCATGATTAACAGCATGTTATCTTAGTCATCCAACATTGATTGCTACATTATACATTTCCTTGTTGTCTGCCATTCCCACATGCACAGGTATGCCTCTGTATGCAGACTTGTGTTACTTATGACATTTTAATATGGTACTGCACATGCCTCACCGACAACATTAACATTGTGTGGACAAGTTTCTCCTTTGTTATCCTCTTGCTGACATGTACTTCCCATGTATGCCTTCCCATATCTACTTGAGTCCACACATCTCTGTTGGTGTATCCCAAACAATGCTGCATGTTCCATGGCTGATGTGCAATGATCGTCATTGAAGCTCTGCATGATTGAAAATATTCTTGCGTCTAACTGATTCATGTTGCAGCAATGCAGGATGTGTCCAGATATTTGAACTTTGCTTTCAGCATGTCAAACACATGGTCAATGGTGTTTAGTGCTGTGGTGTGTGTTCTGTTGTATGCATCCTCAGCAGGTAGTTGATGTATGGTATCATAAGTCAAGGCTCCAATGGATATCCGGAGTCACATGCTTTTAGGGGGATGAGAAGGAATATTTGGTCATCTTACTTTTTGTTAAAATGTCTGGCTACTGCTTAGCATATAGTCTGGCTACTGCTCACCAAATAGAGGTGATCATGTACTTACCTAGTTGGGGCCCCTCAGTTATTTCCACATGTTGGAATGCAGCTCTCAAAGCTCTTTCAGTCCAAATTGTTGAATCATGCACACTACTGGAGTATGTTGCCATGGTATTAGTAATGAGGCTGTCTGTGGCGCACACCACCTAACAACTGAGATATGACCACCCCTTTCTATTGATGTACCATTCAGAATGGTCTACTTCTAGGGCTTTGATTGTGATATAGGTTCAATCAGTTACACCAAGGACACATGGGAAGTTGAAAATGGTATAGAACATTTGCACAACAAATCTGTGCTCCATGGCTGTTGTTGAGAAATGGATGAATTTCTCCATCTTGTTGGACATTAATGCCAAGAACTGTGTGAGACTGCAATTGACAGCTCTCTAGGACACTCTTACAGTATCTTCCATATGCCATGGAAATGTTCCATGCTAGTATACCAGACATAGGCACACTTATGTTTCTACCGGTAATGGGTTACCCCACAGACTGTGAGTGCAAATGTGAGGTGCACATGTCCTGCACACAACCTGCTCCTGCTCTCTATCAAATCTTTTTCTATCTATTATTTATTATTCAGGCAGTTGGCTTAACTGTAGTCTGGCTGCCTTCTGAGTCTCATTTGCAGATTGTCCTCTATTATGGCTTGTACTACCTCAGCTCGGTTGCATGATTTTTAGGTTATGTTCGTGGAATCCACAGGATTGCTTAGTAATTTGTAGAATAAAGTAGCATTAAAAGTAAGTACAAATGGCCTCCTCTGAGTGGTTTCAGAAAACTTCAGTGAAGTACTCTGTGGCATTTTATTTGCATTGGGTGCACCTGTTGGTTTTGGAATTTGGCAGTCATGCACAGAGTTCACAATTATCCTATGCTGAATAAATAATGACTTGGTCTTGTTTTAGCATCCATTATGGAATTACGTCCACTGCTGATGCACTGATGTTCCTTTAGTGTGCTGCGCTGTCTGTAGCTTTCTTTCAGAATTCGACCCGTAGTTTTCCAGGAATTTGAAGCATGACATAAGTTCCCTCCCTTTGCATATGTTCATGTCCTCTATCATGCATCAGTATCACTCCTTCATTCAAAATGCTCTTTAACATGTTGACTGCACACATTCGTCACAGTAATACACAGCTCTGTTCTAGTGATAACTTTAACAATAACATGTTGACCAACATATGTATATCATGATAAAGTAAAATATGACCAGGTTTTTTCACTTCACCTAAGACAAGTTTTATGAGTTACTCCAGTAAAAAACAGCTGTACAACTCGATTATCATCTTTGAGACAAGGTAACAATCTAGTACCTTGATCTGTTTATGAACACTAAGAAAATAATTTAATACACTTGCAAGAATCTACCAGCTAAATGTTACTGAGATTTTTGGAATGGCTTCCACTACTTGCTTTACCCATTTTACACAAGCACACTGGCACTATTCTGACAAAATTAGTATTTTCTTATGATTGCCTCTTTTAGGCAACTAAGACCGGGAGGTTACTATTAAGAACATCACAAGGTGTGTACCTCTTCAGATAACATAGCAGGATTCAAGGAGTTATTCCATTAAACAGTCTACATATAATTGTCTTTTTTTCATTTTCTGGTAAAAGAAGATTGAAGATGGGAGGCAGTAATACATTCTGAAGCAAGTCCCATAGAAGTAGATCTCTCATCTGCTCTCTATTAGAAAACTTTGCAAAAACAATCTCTGACTTTTTTAGGTAAACTGTTCACCCCTTGGTGCTGTGTAATATATCCAGCAAATCTTGCATCTGTAAGTGAATGGTTGTCAGTGCAAGTGATTTCTGTCCCCCATGGTGAAAGCACACCTCAGGTACTCTAAAAGATGTTCTTCCCGAGGTTGTAGAATTGCATTGCAACATGTACAGCAAAGGGCACTTAATTCCTAAATGCGGCCTACAACCATGTCCTCAGAAATCATGTGTTTTTGGAGACCATATGTTTTCTGTACAGCAAAGTTAATTAACTAATGACATGTTAACTAAACCCACAAATTGGAAGACTTTACCAAAACATCCATTTATCCAATTATGCATTCTGTAAACAAAATCAGCATTTAACAAAATATATAATGTAGTCAAATAAAACAATGTCATTTAGTCTTCAAAAAAGATGTAAACAAAAAAAAAATAACAATAAAAGTATTCTTGTTTTTAGTATTTTGTACACGTATATTGAATGGGATAAAAGGCTGATCGGTTAACAAATACTGCTAATGTTTTGACTTGCTTACAGAGATTCAGCTTGCATTCTGAACTTACTTTGCATTCTCCAACCTGAGTAAAAATCATACACCCATCTATTATTAAAATCAATTATAATGCAACTTGATAGATTCTAACTGTAAAAACTAATGCTTATAAAACTTGCATTAAGTATCTCTGTATAAGAAGCCATATTTCAATACACCTTGGAATATTCTTTCCAAAACATTAAAAGAGTTACACTTGCGTCCTCAGTTACATAGTGTACCTAAGACTGACATTCCTTCTTTAAGAATTTACATTTAGCTCAAAGTAGAAGTAATACATTTTAGGTTGTTACATGCATGTACACAGGTGTATAGAAATGTGCACACACACACACACACACACACACACACACACACACACACACACACACACACACAAAATCCATAATAGTATGTCAGCATAAGTCTTGACCTCAAAGATCTTTCACATGTTACAAATCCAGAAATGAATTACAATCTGCAAGCCTTAACCTTTTTAGTGGTTTTGAATCATTCAATAAATCTGGAGACAAAGCTGTTGGCATCTTTCTGCCATTAATGTCTGTTTGTCATTGACAGAGAGTTGAAGAATTAAAGGTTCAAGCACATGATTCAAACTAGTTGCTATTTCAATCAGATAAAAATGAAGAAAAAATATATTTCTTCCAGAGGTAAACTCCTCTGCACCCTCCATATTCTGGGCTTCAGCATCTATACTCCCTTATTGGTATATTGGTATATACTAACTTTTTGGCTGTAGAACTGCAGAGACACAGAAAAGTCCATAAACTTTGAATCCGTGGCAGTACTCAAAATGTTGTTGGCAATTATTTCCTTTGGATAATAATGATCAGGGAGTTGTAAACTACTGATCAGAAAGAAATGAGTTTGAAATTGTCTCCTCTATATTTTTCCAAATGTAGCACAACTAATATGGTCTAATCTAACAAAGAGCCATCAGAGATCTAAATTTCCTAACATAGTTCAAAACATATTGCAAATTACACAATAAAAAATTCTCACCCTGCCCAAAATGCAGAACAACTAACCTCATGCCATTACACCATATGACTTCCGACCTTCTTTTTACTTCATCCCTACCAGGTAACTAGGTTTTGTTTTACAGTGCAAAGTATTATATGGTTTATCTTGAGCATCTGTGTTATTGCTTTGAACAGTAAAGAATAATTAGAGTACTTTAATATTTACATCCTTATAAATAATTAGTGCTTTAATTACTGCAGGTCTCTTTAAAACTTAATTTCTGTATTGTTACAGTTACATTTATTTTTCTCAATTTGTGTTGCAAACCTATGCTTTCAGCTACCAATGATGATGTTTTTACTTTGCACATTTCTTTCCTGTATTTTTTGCATTGTATGCCTAGTCCAGGAATCTTTCTTTCCAGGGATGCTCTGAAAATATTCGGTATACTTTAAGGATGACCTGGTCAACAAAATGTAAAAAATAAAATAAATAAATAAATGTTATGACACTATCATCTTGGAATGGCCAATAGGAATTTGAGATACTAAGTTATGTAGTTACCCTGGAAAAATACAATGAGAATTTTTGTTATAATTATATAAATTAAGGCACTTAATAAAATCTGGTTTTGTTCATATATCTTGAAGTGCATATTTTATACCTTTCTTTGTTCTCCATAGCTTGGCAGGATTTGAATTGTTTACCGCTTTGGAGATATTTAGTTTTATAATGTGCTGGATTCAGAAGTATCTTTTGTTAACTAAGTGGTGTGCAGTGCCAAAGTGATTAGGAAGTCACATCCATGTGCTGAGTACCTGTCAGTTTTAAAATACTGATAATGTTTATGGTTTATAATGTACCTTGTATAGTATCTTAAACCCTGACCTACATTCATTAATGACTGGTACATCTGCTCAAGTTAGCTTTTTTTGCTGAAAACCAAAGAGAAGAAGAAGAAGGAGATGATGAAGAAGAAGATGGGGTGCAAATTCTACCTCTTTTATTCCCATCCTCTATTGAATTATTTTATATTTATTTTTTTATTTTTTTTTATTTAACATTTGTTGACCGGGAAAGTCCGACTAGGTTCCACAGATCCTGTTTTCAGCAGAGGCCCGGGGAGAAATGCTCCATTTACTTTTATTTTGCTAAATAAAGTAATCAACAGCAGTGTGGCATATGTACACATTACAAAATCAAAACCAATGTCTTCTATCAACTAAATTAAAATGTCTTCCATTTGCAAACATATACCACAGGATTCAATAAAATGCTTACAACTCATGCTAATTTGCTAAGATAGGTTGGTCAATTATAATGGTGAGAATATGTGATTCAGAGGTAGCTATGGGCACAATGAGAAGGAACTCATTATCAATACATTATCATGTCTCTGAGTTGAACAATGTACTCTCCAACTTGACCACTCTAGTGTCCTCTGATGAGGCATATTCATTGTATTAGCAAAGGCACCTCTACACTGACACAGTCAGACAAACAGACGCGCACATTCATGTAGCTGTATTCATAAACCTACAGATACAGACATGTACACACATGCATATGCTTGCACTCCCATCTCCACATCTTCACTGTGCTTACCTGTTCCACTCCCATAGGAATACAAGAAAGACTGCCATGTTTCCAGCAGTAACTAGTTCCTCAAGTAAAATTGTTCTCAACTGAGTGATTCTCTGGAATAAATAATATATATAAATAATGTATAATATATACTATATAACATATAATATATATTATATATAGAGAGGGAGATATTTAAATCAGGTAAATATAATATTGGTGACTTTTTCTAGACTTTATTAAAAACCTACTCCCTACATCCAGCTCTTCCAGAGTATAACAACCTCCCCCAAATAAAAAAAAAGGGCATGTATGCACACACACACACACACACACACACACACACACATATATATATATATATATATATATATATATATATATATATATATATATATATATATATATATATATAAAATCAATCATGAAATCAATTAACCTGTGATCTGAAAGAAATAATTAAGAATAATCACAAGTTAATTAAAACTACATCAAAGCTTTCCAAAGCTTTCCAACTTATATCCATGTTCAGATGTTTTGGAAAGAAGGTCTAAAACTTTAAAATTAATAATTCTTCTTTCATTTTAAGTATATATTTCACATCAGCATTATTGCATCCAGCTGTATAATAGTGTTGAGGCAACACTGTAACACTGGGAATATTAGGCATGTTGCTATGATACTTTATAAACTGATGTCCAACTGGACTATATAGATACTGCATTTACACATATCTGTAAGGCTGCAACCTAGCTTTAAACTGTATTTCAGTCTCTCTTATATTAAACAGGTCACAACATCTCAAACCATAAACAGCACATTTACTGTCAAAAATAAAACTACCAACTGTATCAAATCTTTTGCTTTAACAGTCCCTATTTCAGGGACAGCAAATTGGCAATACCCCTGTTAATCATCAGCCTGCTAAATACTGAATGTGAAGTGCTTTTAAAGTTACTATGAAGAAAAAAATCATAAATCCTCTGTCCTTTCTCATAGGAAAATACAGGATAAATAGGAGATAATGGTCTCAAGTCTTTGTCCTCCTTAACTCATTACAGCTGAGTGTGCCTACAGGCATTTCTGTAGTTGCCTCCTACAGCCCCTCTAAGTGTGAAATATTGCTTGTTCATATTTGCATTAATTATTCCAAAACCATGACATTCCCACTCTGGGCCAGTAATCACGGAACCTGAATCCACACCACCAACACTGGAGAGGGATGTTCACTTGGAATACAAATGGATACACTCAGTATTTCCTGATGCAGACCTCTCTGCATCAAGCACAATTTCCCTTAAGAGCACAGAGTGAACATAATCAGCCCAGGGTCTGGGTTTCTTTATATCTGTCTCCCTCCAGGGCCCCAATAAGATTCCTCACTAGCACAGCTATAGGGTTAAGTCCTCAGATGAGTGTCCAAGCCAAGTCCTTCAGTACCATCTCTGCTCCAAGTAGCTGAGACACATACACAGTGGGATTTGATTTTCACACACACACACACACACACACACACACACACACACACACACACACACACACACACACACACACACACAAACATATCTGGGAATGTCTGGCACAGACTTACTCGCTATGTCCCCTTCTGCCCAGACTATATGGTAGTTATCACTGCCACCAGACACTACAAAGCCAGCTACCTAAGGCTCTTGCAAGGGTACCCAAATATACTGAGTGAAATTAATATTAATACAAATGATAATGTTAACTAAACAGCCAGGCTTCAGGAGTGGACACAGTGTCACCAATAGATATAAGTACTTTCAAAGGTGGTGCCACAACAGAGCCCAGAAACTATCGCCCTATAAACCTGACTAGCCTGGTCTGCAAAGCTATGGAGCGTATCATCATGGAAATCATAAACAAAGATATTGGGAACCTCCAGACACTGGATCCTACCCAATTCGGCTTTGTTAAGGGCAGATCTTGTCTCTTGAACCTGGTTGACTTCTTTAAAACAGTTACCAAAGCCATAGATGAAGGAAAGGTAGTCCACACAGCCTACCTGGACCTTGCAAAAGCCTTCGACACAATACCCCACTCGGGAATCATAAATAAGTTCACCAGCTTAAATATCAACCCCTATGTCACAAGATGGGTTGCAAACTGGTTCAGGGATAGAACCCACATTGTCAGAATAGCAGGTGCCATGTCAGACTCTAAACCAGTTACAAGTGGTGTCCCACAAGGCTCAGTCCTGGGACCTCTCTTGTTTGGTATATATTTCTCCGAGGTACAGGCTAACACGAGTGGACTATGGCTGACCAAGTTCGCAGATGACTGCAAACTGGGTGCCATAATCGACTCTCCGGCTGACACAAGCATCCTCCAAAAGGGTCTCACAGAGACGGATAACTGGTGCCAGAGCAATGGCCTAAAGCTAAATGCCAAAAAGTGCATAGTCATCCCCTTTGGGAAAAACAAAGTGCCCACAAATTGCCACATAGGTGGTAATCCATTAAGTACGGAAGAAGTAATTAGGGACTTGGGGACCCAAGTAGATAGCAATCTCCTTTGACAATCACATTGCCAAAGTGGTTAGAAAGACCTTCTATATAGCCCACCTTATCATGAAAGGATTCACATCTAGATCAAGAGAGGTCATTGTGCCCCTCTACTCATCACTTATCAGGCCCATAATTGAATACAATGCCCCATTTGGGATGTACCTTACCCGACACCTGCAGCAACTGGAAAGACCTCAAAAGTACCTCACCAAGAGGATCAAGGGGCTCAAACAGATGTCCTATGCAGTTCGGCTAAAGAAACTCCAGCTCTACTTAGTTGCGTACTACCTACTCAGAGGCGATCTGTGTCTGATGTATAAAGCCATGTCCAACCCAGAATTAATGGACATGCTTCACCTCAGGAAATCCAAATCCCTTAGAGCTACATGCTCCAGGGACTTGAACCTCAGCACAGAAATAAATAGGACATGCTGGAGGGACAGATTCATATCCCAGAGGCTCCCATCACTCTGGAACAAAATCCCAATCCATGTTAGGCAGAGCCCCTCACTGACCCTCTTCAAGAGGAATCTTGACGAGTGGATGGAGATCGTAAGTTTACCCCTGGGATCTCTTCTGTGTCCCTGCTTGACAGAGGTACAGTAAACTAACCTTAAAAGGGCTACCTTCTGTGACCTACTATACAGAGGCACAATCAACTAATCTAAAAGCCAAAGACACTATGGCTAGGCTTATAAATGCCCTAGGACAGATAGCCTAGTATGAACCTATGAACCTATGAACCTGTAATTCTCTAAAGGACCAGACACAATGAAAAGTTTAAATATATGTAATAATAAATAATAAAATAACATGGAAATACAAACTCTGTATTTACAGTAATCACCAAAACTTCATTCACAGAAAAATAACACTGCTGGAAAGATCCGCACATTAACAGGCAAACAATACTTAACTATTCTCACTATATTTTCCTACTGATCTAGAGAATTACTGTTCCTACTTACTTAATAGAGCAAGGCAATATGAAGGAGGTGAGGGATCCCTCTATGTCAGATTCTAAGAAGTAGACTGCCCTGAGACTTCAGTCTTAGCTAATATTAAAACATTATTTCTGTACAGAATGACATCACATATATCTGGTTATCTGACTTCTGACCCCAAGCAACCAGCCATTGCTAGAAACTGCCAAGATTTAGCACCTACAGGTCAATAATACACACACAAGAGTTTTTCTCAGATCTGGTGGATTTTCTGGAAGTCACAAAACAATTACAAACTTATATGCCTCCTACAGAGATTAACAAACTATGCTTCTTACAGACATTGTGTCTCTGGCTTCATTCAAAACTGTGAGATGATATCTTTATGACCCGGGCCCAGTAATTTAATTTCTTATTATTTTCCAAAGTTAGCTGGACCTCAGCTTAACCTCTTCTCTTCCAGTATCTTCTGTTAACATATATACTGTATATTTAACTCAGTTACAATACTGTCAGGACAAACAGTTTGCATATTTTAATGCAATAAATTTTACAAATCCATTTTCAACACAAGCATATGTACAAATCAGTTTGATATTAAAATAACATATAATTCTTTAGTAATTTCCAGCTAGCTGTGCTGGTATATGTTACACATCCACTGCCCTACTTTTCCTGCCATAGCTGGCAATAGCTCACATCATCACACAAGGTATCAGAATATTTTATCTTGAAGCATACATGATGGCAAACATAATTGTATTGTTATTTGACCTCTGTTAATGAGTATTTGTTAGAACTACAAGGTGATAACTTCATTTTTTAAAGGTTCAATTTATACCTACTGAAAGTTAAAGGTACACAGTCAAAAGTGCTGTACTGGAGGGAATGAGTAAAGAAAATGCAAAGACTTTCTAATTAATCTTATAACTAAGCAAATTATATTCCATGATATAACTGTGGATTATCAACTCTGTAAGTCTTCTTTAATTTAAGCACACATCTTCTTCTAACAATTCAAATCTACTTGTACCACATACATTCTAATAGGCTTGGATAATATCTCCAATATTATGACCCCTAAAATGAAGCATCACTGTCATATCATTAGTAGCTCTGACCTGCCTAGCATGTAGAGGTTCACTGTATATTAAAGAACATGTAGCATGACGAAGACAAAAGCTATCTGTTTTGAAAAAACGACAAGATGCTTTGAGCTTATAACATAACCTAGATCTAACACCCACACCCATAACCTCATTTAAAGTAAGATATAAATAATTTATTCTGCGATTACATACACATTTAGTAAATCTCAGTCCAAATCTTTTAAGCATGTCCTGAAAAAAATACCAAAAGGTTTTGAGCTTGTTCCTCACTTTTACAAACAAAAAGTAAATTGTTCAATAGATCTAAAATAAGCCACAACATAATTATTAAAAATTCATGAGAATAAATATATTGTGCATCATGTAACTCCATTTATAAATTTGCATAAGCAAGAGCAGATACAGCACCCATTGCTGTTCCTTTTGTTTGACAATAAATCTCTCAATTGAAAGTTAAAAAATATGTGTCATACTAAATTCCAGAAATTCAAGAGTAATATCTACAAGGGGCATCCTCAAAACCATATAAAATAGCTTTAATACTATGTTTATCGATAAAGGCTTTCAACATCAATACTAATAAAAAGCATTTTATATTTCTATCTAATCTTAGTTTTTGCAATAGCATACCTGAATCTTTAACACATGACTGTAATGTACATACAAATGGAGATAATAAATTCAATAACATTTTACCCACATTTTCTAAATAACCTCTACAACCACTAACAATGGGTCATCCTAGTGGAGGCAAAGCATTTTAGAAGTTTTTGGTATACAATAAAATGAGGAATTTTAGCTTTTTTTTTAACTGTAAATCTTACAACTCCCCTTTTCACTAAAATAGTGCAATAGAAATGTCTCTCTAACAAAATAACAGAGCTATCTCAAGTTCCTGATGAGAAATTCAGTTTTAAGCAAAACTATCATTAGATATTACATATACATACTAAAATATTATAAATTATTACTAATAATATCACAATCTTTATCAGAAGGCTTAATAATCAGATTTATACATCCAACCATTCTTTGTCAAATTGAAAAAGACTTGTCTATTACTTTCAATTGAATAACGTTTGAATACAAAATCAGATGCATTAATGCAACTGTATGGTGCATTTTATTCTTAAAACAAGTTTTATAATTATGTTTTCCCATATCAGTTAAGGTTTTCTCAAATCAGTTAAGGTTTTATTGGGGTTTGTGAAGCACAAGTAAAGAGATTGTCATCATCTGTGAAACTGTCACTAAATGAGTAGACTTCTTCACAAAATGCATTAGTTGAAAAGTAATCCTTAAGATAACTTTTTCACAAAATTCCATAAATAAATTTTTGAGGTATACAACCTCAATAAACAGGTATGCACAAACTTTAAACCACACTTTAATACATCATACATGCATTCATTTAAATTTAAGCCAAATATATTTTATATGTTTGTGTCATAAGAATGTTCATTCATGAGTTTTAAGGTCTCCATCAGTCAAATCAGATAAACTTGAAAGGCATGTCTTATATGTGAAAGACTCTCCAGCTGGTTATATCCTCTCTTAAATGCACTCTGTTGCTTTTTTTATTGCCAAATGGCTAACAGTGATATTGTTTCTCTCCTCATTCCTTGAGGACTGCTCATTGTTACCGAATCTACAAAGGAATTAGATTCCGATAAGCTTTCCTAAGAATAACCGGAGTGATAAGCAGAAGTACTCTCTAGATCATTCTGCTGCTGTCTTTTTGCATTGTTACCAGTCTTTTCACTTCATTCCTGCTTACACTGACATGGAAATGAATTCACAACTGAATACTCATCTAAAGCATGCCACAACTTCCTTTTTTTCTTTACAAAAAATAACGAAAAAAAGTTTTAAAATCATTCAGCTGAGCAAACCAGAAACTGTAGACATGTGCAGGGGAGATTGCATGGCTAATTAGCATTAACCATTCTCCCAGACTGATGCATTAACATGCAGCTTCAGCCCAGAGACTGCTCTCCAAGCTGAGGCTCAAGCAAAGGGAAAACTTTAGATTTAGAGTAGTTTATGAATTCAGAAGTCTAACTGCAATGTGGAAACCATCTGAGCTAAGGCTTCTGAATTGTGCTACTGTTTTATGAATTTTCAACAGATTAAAAACCACAAAAAAGAAAAAATACATCACTGAAAACATTTCACAGTTGTTATTATTTTCCGCATTAATCTCTTTGAGAACAAATCTAGCTACCCACAGTCTTATCATAGTGATGAAAGATGCAAAAAGATACACCTCCTAACTAGCACCAAACTAAAGATTGTCAAAGAATATCACCAGCAAGGAACTGCACCATATATTGGTAAGTTCACAAATTACTATTTTCAACATTTTAGATAAAAGCTTTAAGCACATTAATAAAAACATTCAAGACTTCTCAGTCCCCTTTATCATATACAGACCAAAAGTTATTATTCTACTACCCACTATAATACTTTTACTTATAGGAGGCATCCAGTGGACTGTTATCATCCAAATTAACTGTAACGAGAAAAGGATAAAATTACAGGTCTTTGTGTGAGTAGCATGATATATATATATATATATATATATATATATATATATAAGAATAAAATCAGATACTATTAATAATACTAATACTAGTACCAATACTATCACTAATATTAATATTAATACTAATGAAAGCCCGGATAAGTGTCCACCAGAGCATACAACCAGGAGCCTAACCTGGATACGTTATCGTACTGATTATATCATACTCCAACATATCTCACTTAGCAATCACCACAACAAATCTCAGAGTCTGCAACACATTCTGTGACACATGCAGCATAAGCATCCGCCTAAGTATTCACATCCCTGTAACAATTTCTAGCCCAGTTCCTACACATGTGCAAATCTTGTATAATATTCTCTTTACTTCCATACATATTTAACCTTCATTTTATAGTGTGAAAGACACCACTGGGATATAATGAAAATCTCTGCCATCTCCCCTTTCAAAAATAGAACATTTATTACATTATGCAGTTCACAACATCAGTAATTCCACTATCAGGTGATCACTCCAAAATTATATGCTTTGCATCTAATACCCAGATACATTACAAGACTTACATGCATTACAACTACTACTGAAAGATTACGATCCAATAAAAACAATATTCTTAAACATTTATTTATTTTATTTATTTTACATTTGTTGACCGGGATAGTCCGACTGGATACATGTCCATTTTCAGCGGAGGCCCGGGGAGAAAAGCTCCACAAGGTATGATTTTCAATAGCATACCTGAATCTTTAACACATGACTGTAATGTACATATAAATGGAGATAATAAATTCAATAACATTTTACCCACATTTTCTAAATAACCTCTACAACCACTAACAATGGGTTATCCTAGTGGAGGCAAAGCATTTTAGAAGTTTTTGGTATACAATAAAATGAGGAATTTTAGCTTTTTTTAACTGTAAATCTTACAACTCCCCTTTTCACTAAAATAGTGCAATAGAAATGTCTCTCTAACAAAATAACAGAGCTATCTCAAGTTCCTGATGAGAAATTCAGTTTTAAGCAAAACTATCATTAGATATTCCATATACATACTAAAATATTATAAATTATTACTAACAATATCACGATCTTTATCCGAAGGCTTAATAATCAGATTTATACTCCCAACCATTCTTTGTCAAATTGAAAAAGACTTGTCTATTACTTTCAATTGAATAACGTTTGAATACAAAAGCAGATGCATTAATGCAACTGTATGCTGCATTTTATTCTTAAAACAAGTTTTATAATTATGTTTTCCCATATCAGTTAAGGTTTTCTCAAATCAGTTAAGGTTTTATTGGGGTTTGTGAAGCACAAGTAAAGAGATTGTCATTGTCTGTGAAACTGTCACTAAATGAGTAGACTTCTTCACAAAATGCATTAGTTGAAAACTAATCCTTAAGATAACTTTTTCACAAAATTCCATAAATAAATTTTTGAGGTATACA
This sequence comes from Protopterus annectens, assembly GCF_019279795.1. NCBI lineage: Eukaryota > Metazoa > Chordata > Ceratodontiformes > Protopteridae > Protopterus > Protopterus annectens. Next base: position 453,386,778 of record NC_056728.1, on the reverse strand, counting down.
ACCTCAATAAACAGGTATGCACAAACTTTAAACCACACTTTAATACATCATACATGCATTCATTTAAATTTAAGCCAAATATATTTCATATGTTTGTGTCATAAGAATGTTCATTCATGAGTTTTAAGGTCTCCATCAGTCAAATCAGATAAACTTGAAAGGCATGTCTTATATGTGAAAGACTCTCCAGCTGGTTATATCCTCTCTTAAATGCACTCTGTTGCTTTTTTTATTGCCAAATGGCTAACAGTGATATTGTTTCTCTCCTCATTCCTTGAGGACTGCTCATTGTTACCGAATCTGCCAAGGAATTAGATTCTGATAAGCTTTCCTAAGAATAACCGGAGTGATAAGCAGAAGTACTCTCTAGATCATTCTGCTGCTGTCTTTTTGCATTGTTACCAGTTTTTTCACTTCATTCCTGCTTACACTGACATGGAAATGAATTCACAACTGAATACTCATCTAAAGCATGCCACAACTTCCTTTTTTTCTTTACAAAAAATAACGAAAAAGAGTTTTAAAATCATTCAGCTGAGCAAACCAGAAACTGTAGACATGTGCAGGGGAGATTGCATGGCTAATTAGCATTAACCATTCTCCCAGACTGATGCATTAACATGCAGCTTCAGCCCAGAGACTGCTCTCCAAGCTGAGGCTCAAGCAAAGGGAAAACTTTAGATTTAGAGTAGTTTATGAATTCAGAAGTCTAAGTGCAATGTGGAAACCATCTGAGCTAAGGCTTCTGAATTGTGCTACTGTTTTATGAATTTTGGGAATAATTTCTTCAACAGATTAAAAACCACAAAAAAGAAAAAATACATCACTGAAAACATTTGACAGTTGTTATTATTTTCCGCATTAATCTCTTTGAGAACAAATCCAGCTACCCACAGTCTTATCATAGTGATGAAAGATGCAAAAAGATACGCCTCCTAACTAGCACCAAACTAAAGATTGTCAAAGAATATCACCAGCAAGGAACTGCACCATATATTGGTAAGTTCACAAATTGCTATTTTCAACATTTTAGATAAAAGCTTTAAGCACATTAATAAAAACTTTCAAGACTTCTCAGTCCCCTTTATCATATACAGACCAAAAGTTATTATTCTGCTACCCACTATAATACTTTTACTTATAGGAGGCATCCAGTGGACTGTTATCATCCAAATTAACTGTAACAAGAAAAGGATAGCATGATATATATATATATATATATATATATATATATATATCAGATACTATTAATAATACTAATACTAGTACCAATACTATCACTAATATTAATATTAATACTAATGAAAGCCCGGATAAGTGTCCACCACAGCATACAACCAGTAGCCTAACCTGGATATGTTATCATACTGGTTATATCATACTCCATCATATCTCACTTAGCAATCACCACAACAAATTAGAGTCTGCAACACATTCTGTTACACATGCAGCATAAGCATCCGCCTAAGTATTCACATCCCTGTAACAATTTCTAGACCAGTTCCTACACATGTGCAAATCTTGTATAATATTCTCTTTACTTCATACATATTTAACCTTCATTTTATAGCATGAAAGACACCACTGGGATATAATGGAAATCTCCACCATCTCCCCTTTCAAAAATAGAACATTTATTACATTATACAGTTCACAACATCAGTAATTCCATTATCAGGCGATCACTCCAAAATTATATGCTTTGCAAATAATACCCAGATACAATACAAGACTTACATGCATTACAACTACTACTGAAAGATTACAATCCAATAAAAACAATATTCTTAAACATATTTGTCCTGCAGCAAGATGCCTGATCAGCACTAGACATGGAAAATATCTCTAGAGCTAGCTAGCATTGACTGGATGCCAGTTATGTAGCAAATAAATGAAAACAGCCCTCAAGTTCTTTCTAAATATATTGCAATCATTACAAAATACATACTACTTGCCCATATAGAATGAGCTAACCTCTTCTCCACATCCCACTTAGAGCCAACGTGAAAGAAGAAATTAAGACCACAGACATCACTTGATCAAAACAGAAGGCAAACAACTCTCCAACTCTATGGCAGGGTTGCTGGTGTCTTAGACACAACTGAAAAAATGGCAGAAAAGGCCAGGTGCTCACACATAAAAAAAAATGCTTCATTTAATCAACAGCAAACCTTCACCTGTATGGAAGGAACTCAGTTATCTTAGAGGTGAAAGAGTACAAAACAGAAATATTACATCATACATGACAATAGACCCCCTCAAAACCATTGGTTTGTTATTTTGACTTGTGCAAATAAAGTCTCAGACAACTTCTTCTCAGTTGACAAACTCCTCTCACTCAAAAATTGACAATCAGCCTGCAGCTTCAATTTCACAGCTGATAATAAATCATTAAATGCTTCAAATTATTCATCCATACAAGCTCACCAGACACAGGTGGTATCTATTGAAAATGTGTTCATGCATACAATACTTTCATGTCCATCCTTTTGTCACATTCTACTTTAATAAAGAAACAAAACTCCAAAAGATTTGATGACCTTTATTGATTCAAACATAGTAAAACAACTGCATCATAACTTTATTAAACATAAATTACTTTCTTGCTCATCAGACATCATATGACCATTCGTAAGGGCAGCATAGCACTGCTCACCACAGCCGAATAAGCAGTGACCTCTACCCAATCACTTATTTTTACACTTCAGGCAGTGTTCAACTGCTCACCTTCATCCCAAACCTCATTTCTATCCAAAACCACCAAGTGCAAACAGCGTCCACTCACTTCTACCACTCCAGTCTTCCTACCTCCAAAAGTGTACACCAGAGAGGGAACAGAAGTGAAACAAGCATGTCTCTCTACTCCGACCAGCAGCCTAACTCAGGCTGTTCCCCCTCACTAATTCCAATCTTTAACCATCCCCTCCAAAAAATCCTAAATTTATATTAAACAAGTCCAAACCAAAGTCACTAAGATGGACCCCATCCTCCCTGAACCACATAGGGTCCCTATCCGCAAACTCATTATGCTGTATAATTCATACTCCCATCACCCTCAACTGCTTTGCCAATCTAAAATTTACAAACTTCCACATCTCTTCAATGCACAAAACTTCTTAGCATTCCTCCAAGTCAAATGCGGAATAATTTCCGACCACACTAAGCGCAAACTAGCTAACAGATCCTCCCTTATCTGATAAACCAACTGACTCTTTGGCATCAAACCCATATCGTTAGCTGCCAGGTGCACCAGCAAAATTCAAGGAAGCCCTACTTGAGTTTGTATTGCTGTAAATACCTGCAACAGCTGGTTCCACTTGAACCCTCTAATGCCATGCCATGTGACTCTCCAACTGAACTGGTGTAACCCCAACTCAGAGCTATTACTCCTCACAGCAGCCCTCCTTGCTGCCCAGCAAACATAAGAAAGACCTATGATGAGAATCCTTTTGCCTAGGGAAAAAAAAAACAATACCAGAATGAAAAAAACACCATCCCTTATCTAATATAAGTCAATAAGGCACTGGAGGACCATTGCCCTGCCCTCTTAATTACTTCTATGAAGCTACCTGCTCTTGCCAAATCTGACGTCCTACCCATCCTAAACAAATGAGCAGAAAATCTCTCCCCATCCAAATCCATACTACAAAAAGCCCTTCTCATGACTGATATCAACTGTCCCCCTGTTATTGCCCTTCCCCTTTTGACTGGAAGACTAAATCCTGTGACCTTCCTTTATGAGCTGCTAACAATCTCCTTGCCCACAGTGTTGGACACATTTGCTACCACTTGTCCTTCACTAAAACTATTTGTGCACAGTTGCCTGCCTAATCACTTTTAGATGACCTTAACCTAATGTGAACTGCTCCTGACAGTAACATAACATCATTCCAAACCAACGACCCTAAAAAGCCAATGACCCTAACAACTTTGATACCCTAAAAGCACCAAAGTACATCCACACATTCAACGGTACCCACACAACACGATCCGCAAGTTCCCCAAATACCCTAAGCAGACCCCCACAGCAAAACCCTTAAAACATGCCTTGTCACTGTTCAGTGCTTGTCTCTGTTCAAACCTTCCTCCCTGCCCAATCCTTTCAACACTCACCCCACCATCAAGGATTTAGTAAAGTCCTTCAATCTCGCCACTCGAGTAAACACACTGATTGCTGAAAAATTCACCTTAACTGATTTTACTGCCTTACCTGCACCCTAGCCCCAGCTAAATATTGCAACAATGACCACGCACTTCCCTCCTTCGTTAACTGCATAACAAACCTGTCAAAATTATACAATGCCCTACCATAAGCCTTCCTGGTGGACACAGCCCAAGACTGCTGCACCAACTTCCCAGTCACTGTAACCCAATCCCCCACACCTCATCTGGCACCACAAGGGGATCCTCAGCTGCCATCAGGGCCAAATGCCAAAACCTAGAAAACTGAAAGTGAGACAAACTGTCAGCAATCTCATTCCTCACCCCCGGTACATGCACCCCTGTGAAGAAAAAATGAATCAACAAACTTTGCAGCACTAACTTACACAGTGCCATCAATAAATGTTCAAACTTAGCCATCTTAACCTGTAAAACTCACACAACTGCAATATTGTCAGAATTAAAAATTATCCTCCTGCCCCTTAAACTTTCCTGCCACACCACTGATGCCACCCAAATTGGCATCAACTCCAGAAAACACAATATCCTGCTTCCAGTCCTTCAGCCACTCAAGTGGCCATGGCAGTGAAAACGACTGTCCCCAAAAAAAGCTACCCCATACCAATGCCCCCTGCCATGTCAGTGAATAGCTGTAACTCCCCATGACCTATCCAATCCCACTGCCAGAAGTTAGCACCATTAAATTTCTCTAAAAACTGCAACCACAAAGTTAAATGCTCCTGAGTCAATTTGCCAATTCTCACCAAATGGTGCTTACTCTTACCCCCTTTCAACAGAAATGCTACCAACCTACAAAAGGTCTGTCCTGGGTGAACATCCCAACAGGCAAAATTCAATAGCCCTAAGAGTTCCATAGGATCTCTCACCTGCACCTTGTCCCTAGCCTTTACCCATACTATCTTTTCTTTCAGCCTAGCTACCTTCTCTCCAGGTAAGCAGAACAAACCCTGTTCCACATCCATGCTTAAACCCCAAAAATCTAATACCTTCTCCAGACCCTCCAACTTGAGGGTGGCCAACAGAACTCCCAGTTCTTCGCACATTCTCAAAAACTCATGCATAGTCACCACTGCTCCCTCCTTCCCTTCACCGACAAGTAAAAAAAAATCATCCAAATAATCCAGCAATCTCTGCTTATCCACTTGTTGCTGCCATATCCAATGCAAAGCCATGCTAAACTTCTCAAAAGTGGAGCAGACTGCTGACCATCCCATTGACATGGCTTTGTTAAAATAAAACTTGTCCCCCACCACCATGCCTAACAATGGCCAATTCTCCTCTTGAAACATCCGAAGACAAAAGGCAGATTCAGTGTCCCACCTTAACCAATTATGGATCTTTAAAACCTCTAATGATGTGGACTGAGTCATCTAATGATGCATAACTCACCTTAGTCTTCTCCACCAAAATGAACTCATTGACAGACTTTCCTTCAAGGTAAGACAAATGGTGAATCAAACAAAATTCCCCTGACTTCTTTTTATGTACTATTCCCAATAGCGAGACCTTAAAACTGGTGAATGGAGGGGTATTTAATGGGACCAATAACCAGCCCGCCTGATGCTCCTTCTCCACCAAAACCTCCAAAATATCCTCCCCCCTTGCACTGATCTCAAGTTTTTTACCACTACTCCATCATCCACCAATTTTGACTTAATTGGAAACCACCTCAAAAACCCCTCAACCAGTTCCCCCACAACCACTGGCCATGGGTACTACCGAAGCATGTCCTGCAAGATATGCACCTTAATAGGAGAATGTGTCTCCAAGACATCCTTTTGCCACTCATAAAGGCCCCCCTCTCTGACCACAGCCCCCCTCTCTGACCACAAAAATTACCCTTACCACGTACCATTTGGATCCCCGTAGATGGCACCCCTAATCCAATCTGTCCAGCAAAGGACATCTCCCCCGGCAATCGGCCCTCCTGCCTACCACACTGCACTGCTGGGTGAACATCTTTGCACTTTGCGCAATCATGCATGAATCTGCATACCATCCAAGCACATCTTCCTGCGCTGAATGGCTAACATACCCCAACACCTACTTCCCCCATCTTACTCCCTCTGCCACCCACTCTGAAACTGTCCATCATAGTAGTCAGCTATATATCAGGGTGTCTCACCTCTCAATGCATGGACCTATCAACTGCCTTCCTCTTGTGGAATTTCTGATCATATCACAACCAAGCATTTCCAGCCCATATCCTTTGTGCCTCCTTTATCATCAAAAAATAAGCCAAAAGCAAAAGGGGCAAAGCTCCCTCCTTCTCCAGCCATACTGCCATATAGTAAATAAATCCCAAAACCCAACTGTCCCACATTCTCAGCCACATCTTTCCCACTCCCCTTTGACTGAGGGCAGCTAAGGCTGCAAAGAGGTCATTCCCATTCACTGTCTCTGCTTCCAACAAGCGTTGGGCACCACCTGAGTTAATTAGCTTAAAGATGTCCACATACTCTCCTTTCCAAATCTTTTCTTTTATGGTAGGTGGTATGTGAGGAGTTAGAAAGACTGATGCACCCTCTTGCCCCAGTGCCTGCATAGCCAAACAATCACCCCGTCACATCCCAAAATCTGACCCCACCTCCTCTAAGCAAGGGACAGAATCTTCCTCCGGTAACAACAAACTACCAGCCATGCCTGGAATGTCTCTACCAAAAATATGTTCCATAAAACCATAACCCTCTCCTACTAAGTTCTGCAGACCCACAACACCATCCCTTGAACCCTCTGATGATGCATTCAATCTGATAAAAAGGAGGAAGCTACTACAAGATAGAGCAAAATCCTTAAAAGGTAAGACACCCTTGATCACTATAAGTAAAAAATTAAGAGCTCTCATAAAATCATCCAAAGCAAATTTTGAGAGAAAAATAGCTAAAGACTCAAAAGACAATCATAAGGCCTTCTTTAGCTATGTTAGAAACCTGGGAGGAACCTCCCAGATATGCTCAGAACTAGTTCAAAATGATGTGAAGATTACTGATCCTACAGACATTGCCAACATACTGGCTGACAGGTTCAGTGCAAACTTCTCCTCCCCCAAAAGGAGAGATATCTATACCAAACATCTCCACTCAATGAGGAATTAAACCCACAGCTAGGACAGCTGTTTAATCATAGTCTTACCTCTGGATACATACCCAGGAGTGGCGCACTGCAACTGTGGTCCCACTTCAAAGGCGGTGCCTCCACCCGATTCTGGAAATTACTGGCCCATTAGCTTGACAAGCCTTATCTGCAAAGCCATGGAGAGGATCATAATGGACCTCATAAATAAAGACATAGGGAACTTGCAGACTTTGGATCCATCCCAGTTTGGCTTTGTCAAAGGCAGATCATGCCTTCTAAACTTGGTTGACTTTTTCGAAACAGTCACCAAAGCCATTGATGAGGAAAGGCAGTCCATACAGCCTACCTCGATCTGGCGAAGGCCTTCGATACAATACCCCACTCGGTATCATTGAAAAACACATCAGCTTAAATGTTAACCCATACATCACAAGATGGGTTGCAAACTGGCTGAGTGACAGAACCCACAGGGTCAGAGTTGCTGGCGCCATGTCAGACTCAAAGCCTGTCACAAGTGGTGTACCACAGGGCTCAGTCCTGGCCCACTCTTGTTTGGCATCTACTTTTCCAAGTACAAGCAAACACAGTGACAAAGTTTGCAGATGACTGCAAACTGGGCCATAGTAGAAAACACATCTGACACAGATATCCTTCAGAAGGGTCTCACAGAAACGGATAACTGGTGCCAGAGCCATGGCCTAAAGTTAAATGCCAAAATGCATAGTCATACCCTTCGGGAAAAACAAGGTTACCCTAGCTACCAAATAGGTGGCAATCCACTGAGCATAGAAGAAGTTATCAGGGACCTGGGGACCCAGGTTGATAGTAGTCTGTCATTCGACACCCATGTAGCTAAAGTAGTTAGGAACACCTTCTACATTGCCCACCTTATCATGAAGGGATTCTCATCTAGATCAAGGGAGGTCATAGTCTCCCTATACTCATCACTCATCAGACCAATGATTGAGTACAATGCCCCATTCGGAATGTATCTGACCCGACACTTGCAGCAGCTGGAGAGGCCACAAAAGTTCCTCACCAAAAGGATAAAGGGTCTCAAACATCTGTCCTATGCTGGACTGAAAGAACTCCAGCTCTATTCAGTTTGCTCAGAGGTGACCTTTGCCTAACATACAAGGCCATGTCAAACCCAGATTTGATGAATATGCTTCACCTCAAAAATCTAGATCCGTCAGAGCCACAAGGGTGGGAGACTTAAACCCCACACGGCTATTAATAGGCGCCGCTGGAGGGATAGATTCATCACCCAAAGACTCCCTATGCTGTGGAATAAAATCCCGGTATATGTGAGGCAGAGCACCTCGCTGGCCTTGTTCAAGAGAAATCTTGACCAATGGATGGGAGATCGCAGATATACCCCAGGGATTACCTCAGTGTCACTGCTCAACAAAGGCACAGCAAAATAATGAGTATAGTTCCCCATACTACTATGGGCTAGGCTTGTAAATGCCCTCGGGCAGATAGCCTAGTATGAACCTATGAACCTATGATAACCCTGTCACCCAATCTATGGCTGTCCTACCCCCTGTCCCCTGCTACTCCTGCTACATCATCCTCCCCCCAGCAAGAATTGTAGAATCATTTCCTGCAGGAGCAGCTAGAGCTGAATCCAACATCGAGACCTCTGCTGTAATCTCCTCGCTGGGCTGCAACTGGCGTGTTATTTTGCCTCTGGCTGCTTGCTTGGCCTTCACCATTTGCTGTCTATTATGATTGGCTTGCCCCTGCTCCCCTGCCATCATAGTATCACTGCTTGGGATCTCTCAGAAAATGTCCTCTGCCTGGACATCAGTCATAAGTACCACTGACACCTCTCTTTCCTTGATAATCTACCCAAGGCCTACCATACTACTAGCCAACCTCAGGTCGTCTCGGACATGATCCTGCACTAAACAAAATCACACCAAAATGTGCTTCTCAATGCATTTCCCAACCTCAAAAACTCCTAAGACCCTCCTCATCCCTACCTTCCTCCCTTCACCCTTCCACTATTTAACCCTTCCTTGTCCTAACTCCATTTATAGAGCTTACCATTATATCTATCCTTTCAAAGCCCACCTGGCCTTATTACCTACTCATCTACACCCCCCCCCCCACTAAAGATGTCTTGTGACACATTTGTCTGTTCCAAACATCATTTATAATAAATCATTAAAATTAATCTGACCATGGGGACATTTCCAGATTTTTATATATGCCAAGCCAAAACCTTTGATAGTGTCTCACACCATGTATTACTGGAACCACTTCCACTTTTTGGCTGAGAACCTGCCACTTACATATAGTTCCAGCAATATTTAAAATACTGTGCAATAAAGGTATCCAACAAAACTGCTATTTCCTATGACAGACAGTCCCATCAGGTATTCTGTTCCTCCCATAAACAGCTAGAAAGAGTTCAAACTTATTGATGCAAATTACTACCATCTTTATGCAGACAGTCAGTTGGGTCATACAGTCATACTTGCATGTACTATATCATATCCTCAAACAGAACCTGAAGGTTCTGCATGGGTACCCTGCCTAAGTTTGACAATAAACTTTGCAAAATTAAAATTTGCACTTTTTGGCACTCCCACAAAGACAAGCCATATCAAGCACTATTCCTCCAATACCCTCCCCCAAAGACATCTCCACCAAATGTATCCAACAATGAAAATATCTTGGCCTATAGATTTGATCCCTTGCTTGTTTTCAAATTACACGCTTATACAAATAGACAAGTTTCAAATACAACTAACATACTAAGTCAAATGACAAAAAATGAAACACTATTGTAAGTAACACTAATTATTACCTTAAATTATATGCTACAGATCACAGCAGCTACTCAAAGAACTTCTTCTTTTGGCTGCTCTCGTTAGGGGTTGCCACAGCGGATCATCTGTTTCCATTTCTTCTTGTCCTCTGCTTCTTGCTCTGTCACACCAACCAGCTGCATGTCCTCTCTCACCACATCCATAAACCTTATCTTAGGCCTCCCTCTTTTCCTGTTACCTGGCAGCTTCATCCTTAGCATCTTTTCCCCAATATACTCTGCATCCTTCCTCAGCACATGTCCAAACCAACGTAATCTTGCCTCTCTAGCTTTGTCTCAAAACCTTCCAACCTGGGCTGACCCTCTAATATACTTATTCCTAATCCTGTCCACCCTCATCACACCCAGTGCAAATCTTAACATCTTTAACTCTGCCACGTCCAGCTCTGACTCCTGCCTTTTTGTCAATGCCACTGTCTACAACCCATATAACATAGCTGGTCTCACTACCCTCTTGTAGACCTTCCCTTTTACTCTTACTGGTACTCGTCTGTAACAAATCACTCCTGGCACTCTTCTCCACCCACTCAATCCTGCCTGTACTCTCTTCTTCACCTCTCTTTCACACTCACCAATACTCTGAACTGTTGATCCCACGTATTTAAACTCATCCACCTTCACCACCACTACTCCTTGCATCTTCACCATTCCTCTAGCCTCCCTGTCATTCACACACATATATTCTGTCTTAGTCCTGCTGACTTTAATTCTTCTTCTCTCTAGAGCATATCTCCACCTCTCCAGGGTCTTCTCCACCTGTTTCCTACTCTCACTACAGATCACAATGTCATCTGCAAACATCATAGTCCATGGGGACTCTTGTCTGATCTCGTCTGTTAACCTGTCCATCACCATTGCAAATAAGAAAGGGTTCAGAGCTGATCCTTGACATAATCTCACCTCCACCTTAAACGCATCCATCACTCCCACCACAGACCTCACCACTGTCACACTAACCTCGTACATATCCTGTACCACTCATACATACTTCTCCGACACTCCTGACTTCCTCATACAATACCACAACTCCTCTCTAGGCACCCTGTCATATGCTTTCTCTAAGTCCATAAAGACACAGTGCATCTCCTTCTGACCATCTCTGTACTTCTCCATCAACACTCTCAGAGCAAACTTCGCATCTGTAGTGCTCTTTCCTGGCATGAAACTATACTGCTGATCACTAATCATCACTTCCCTTCTTAACCTAGCTTCCACTACTCTTTCCCATAACGTCATGCTGTGACTGATCAATTTAATCCTTCTGTAGTTACTACAGCTATGTACATCACCCTTATTCTTAAAAATCTGTACCAAAACACTTTTTCTCCATTCCTCAGGCATCCTCTCACTTTCCAAGATTTTATTAAACAATCTAGTTAAAACTCCACTGCCATTTCACCTAAACACCTCCATGCTTCCACAGGTATGTCATCTGGACCAATAGCCTTTCCATTATTCACCCTCTTCATAGCTATCCTTACTTCCTCCTTGCTAATCCACAGCACTTCAGGATTCACTATCCGCACATCATCCAACCTTCTCTCCCTCTCATTCTCTTCATTCATCAGCTCCTCAAAGTATTCTTTCCATCTGCTCAACACACTCTCCTCGCTTGTGAGTACGTCTCCCTCATTATCCTTTATCACTCTTACCTGCTGCACATCTTTACTAGCTCGGTCCCTCTGTCTAGCCAATCGGTACAGGTGCTTTCCTCCCTCCTTAGTGTCCAACCTTTCATACAGCTCTTCATACACCTTATCCTTAGCCTTTGCCACCTCTCTCTTTGCCATGCACCTCATCTCCTCATACTCCTGTCTACTTTCTTCATCTATCTGACAATCCCACTTCTTCTTCGCCAACCTCTTTCTCTGTGTACTCTCCTGTACATCCTCATTCCACCACCAGGTCTCCTTGTCCTTCTTCCCCTTTCCAGATGTCACACCAAACACCTTTCTAGCCATCTCCCTTACTAGCTCTGCTGTAGTTACCCAGCTATTCGGTAACTCTTCACTGCCACCCAGTGCCTGTCTTAACTCTTTCCTGAACTCCACCTCACAATTACCCTTTTTCAATTTCCACCATTTGATCCTTGGTGCTGCCCTCACACTCCTCCTCCTCTTCTTGATCACCAATATCATCCTACAAACCAACATCCTGTACTGCCTGACTGCACTTTCCCCTGCCACCACTTTACAGTCTCCAATCTCCTTCGGACTGGCTCTTCTACCTAAGATATAATGCACCTGTGTGCATCTTCCTCCACTCTTGTATGTCACCCTATGCTCCTCCCTCTTGTTAAAATACGTATTCTCTACAGCCATGTACATCCTTTTCAAAAAATCCACTACCATCTGACCTTCTGCATTCCTTTGCTTAACACCATACCTACCCTTCACTTGCTTATCCCCTCTGTTCCCTTCACCAACATGCCCATTGAAATCTGCTCCAGTCATCACTATCTCACCCTTGGGTACAGTCATCGCCACTTCATCCAACTCACTCCAAAATTTTTCTTTCTCGTCCATCGCAAGCCCAACTTGTGGAGCATATGCACTAACAACATTCATCATTACACTATCAATTTCCAGCTTCATAAACATCACTCTATCAGACACTCTTTTCACCTCCAAAACACTCTTAGCATACTGTTCCTTCAGGATAACCCCTACGCCATTTCTCCTTCCATCCACACCATGATAAAACAATTTGAACCCACCTCCAATGCACCTAGCCTTGCTCTCCTTCCATCTGGTCTCTTGCACACACAATATACCAACCTTCCTTCTGTCCATCATATCAGCTAGCTCTCTCCCTATACCAGTCATACTGCCAACATTCAAAGTTCTGACCCTCACTACCACAGTCCTAGCCTTTACCTGCCTTCGGGAATGCCTTCCCCCTCTTCTCCTCCTTCGGCCAACAGTAGCCCAATTTCCACCAGCACCCTGTTGGCCAACAGTACTGGTGGTGGTCATTGTTAACCCGGGCCTCGACTGATCTGATATGTATATCTGTACTGTTGTCTGCATGTATGATTTGGCAAAAGTTTATGCCGGATGCCCTTCTTGAAACAACCCTCCCCATTTATCCGGGCTTGGGACTGGCACAAAGAAATGCACTGGCTTGTGCATCACCAGTGGCTTGGTAGCTACTCAAGAACATAAAGAAAATATATTTATACCTAAAATAGACCTTGTTATTTCAAGTGCTCATCTCCAAAGTCAAAGCACCACTGCCTCACCCTAAAAAAAGAAAATAGTCCACAATTCATTTTTCAGCTGAACCCTCTACACTAATCTATCAGTTGTTCAGTCTAAATCACTGCACAATCATCTCAAAATCATAAACATCTAGAAGTCATACCAGAAATCTTACTTATGAACAGTCTCTCAATCTACTCTTTAGACACCTAGCTCACTAAGAAGCTCATCCAATGCCTCCAATTACTTGAGTAGAAAAATGCAGAATATCACGTTACTTTAAATTACATTTTAAGTTAAGAGAGTATGTTATAACTTGAAATCACACGTCAAATTAAGAAGGTGTGTAACCAGCTTAGTGGAAGATAAGCACTTCAAGTCTCTGAGCTGTCCTTCATCTAAGCAGGAAAAAGTAAGAAAGAAGCACTCAAAGTGAAGAATTATTGAGTGCCAGTAAAAATGGTGTTATTGACATCCAGGATATCCAGGAGCTGCCAGAAAAATTACAAGAACTGAGTTTGAAAGAATTAGTAGATTTAATTATCCGAATTGCTGATATAGATACAACAGGACTATAAGAACAAGATGAAAAGAGTTGAGGAACATCAAGTTTCAAACTTCAAAAAGTTCAAAAAAGTTTATAAATACAGCACGATGAGCTGGATACACACACTCCATCATATCTGGGTGCACACATGCACACACAACATGCGTGCAGTCACATATAGCAGCTCACACACAGACAGAGATAGATAGACAGATAGATAGATAGATAGATAGATAGATAGATAGATAGATAGATAGATAGACAGACAGATAGATAGATATAGATAGATAGATAGATAGATAGATAGATAGATAGATAGATAGATAGATAGATAGACAGACAGATAGATAGATAGATAGATAGATAGATAGATAGATAGATAGACAGACAGACAGATAGATAGATAGATAGATAGATAGATAGATAGATAGATGGATAGATAGATCGATAAATAGATAGATAGTTAGATAGATAGATAGATGTATAGATTGACAGACAGACATGCATGTGCATATGAGTTATCCTTAGTAGATCAAAGTCCATTTTTTGCAAAGATTGCAATGTGTTGAAAATCTGTCAAATTAACTTTTTTCAAGTACACATATAGTTAAGTGCTGCTGATGTTGATCAGAGTAAGATGGATTATGAAAGCTAAGTATAGGATCATGATGCTAATGCTGAAGCTTTAAGTTATACCAAAACATTTGGCATTAGAGTAGGAATGTGTGTGTGTGTGTGTGTGTGTGTGTGTGTGTGTGTGTGTGTGTGTGTGTGTGTGTGCAGATTAGGGTTTGAGTAAATACTATTTATGGGAATACATGTATTGTTATACATGTGTGCTGATGTATGTGCTTGGGTCTGAGTGACTTGTATAGTGATGGTATTATGGAAAGGGTTTTTAAAGGTAAAGTAGAGGCATACACAGCACATTGGACAGTTGTGATGTCAGTGCACTCTTCTTCAGTTTCCCTCTGATTTTGCATATATATTTATTACAGGTCATTGTTTCTTATTAACAAATCTGTCTCTTTTGCCCTTTACATCCATGTCATATCTTGATTTATTAGATATCTTTGCAGAAGGAAATATAATGTTAAACTGTAATTAGTATGTCACAATTAAAATTAATCCTGAGACCACCACTTCTTTTTTTCAACATGACATGGTAATATATCATCACAGGTACTTCACAGCAGAGTATGCAGAAGAAGTTGTGCTACTTACCATCATTACATTAGCATTGCATTTCTAGGAGCATATTCATTGTTGCTTTGCCTCAGTTTGAGAACTCACCTTATGAATACACAAGTTATAAATGACCACACTATAATTATGTAAGTCAGCACAAGATACCCAGTAAACAGACAATGTTTGCTTTCAAAGGACAAATTAGTTCTTGGTTTTCCAAATAAAACAGAAAACACTAGCACTGTAAACAATATAATATTATAACAGTCAGCAAACTTCTGCAATACAATAGTGCTAGATAGTAGACACAATTGAAAATAATCAATTCCCTGATATTGAAGAGACTGATCTCAGGTCAAAATGTCTGATGCTATGACTATAAAAAATAACTCCCAAAGCCTCATAGGAATATGAAAAGTAAGTCTCAACAAAAATCAGAGGCTCACCTGCCTCTTTCATATCTATCATAAACTGTTAGGAAGAAAACACACCAAATCTACCACTCTGAAGCATAGGAGCAAAGTAAATATTTTAGTGATAGATGACTCAGTTGTCAGTCACACTGACTCATCACAAGGCTGGACAAGGAAAGTATTACACAGAGCTGTCTTTCAGGCACCAATATCTCAGACATTGTAAGGGCCCTAACAACCCTATACCCTGACAAATTTGGCAATGACATGGTGATGGTGTGATTGGTAGTGCATGAGTGAATTATCAGTCGAGAGGGATTCAGTAGCTGCCAGCATTGAATAAGATGTTCTACACTCCAGCTTGCTTCAACTAATGATGACCTACAACTTTCATTTCAAGGCTTCCACTTGCTGGTTAAGGCCTTTTCTGCCCACCTAGAGCCCTTTTAGGCAGAGTCCATGTTATAGATATTACAGTCTACATAACATATGTATTCCAAACCCAGATCACATTAAAGTGGCACTCCTCAATCTCAAATATCTGAAAAATAAATTGCCTGATCTTGAGGCACTTTTTCATTTAAAAAATATCCATATCTGCATAGTTACTGAGACTTTGATTGTAAAGGAAACATTCTCTCTCTCTATACTTGAGTTTTGCATTTTTCAAGTCTTCAGACCTCGTGACAACTATGGTGGTGTCTCCATACTTTTGAAGGATATAAATAAATTACTACCAAAACCAAAAGAACATAAAATTGCCTGGCAAAACCCAAGTGGCCTCACACTGAAATCATTGAACTACAGATCTCTATAGACAGGATTAATTATCAACTAATAGATTGTTATAAAACACTTTTGCCCCTTGATGACCACATAACATTTCACAGTGATATAAACGGTCTCCCTATTAGGAAAAAAAATCCATTATTTTGTTCTGCTTCAACTACACTTCAATAATCTGAGATACCACACTGTAGGACAGGCTAATAAATTCCTATACTTAATAAACAAAAAACTTCCTTTAGAAATAGGCAAACAAGTCTACAGAAGGAAACATCATTCTTGACCTGATTGTTAAATTTATGACCACCTCTTGCACTGCTGCTCTGGTATCTCCTTCCACAATGAAGCCTGATGACATGCCTGTATCCATCTCCTTTAAACTTCCCAACCTCCTACAGCAAGCCCTACTGATCTATGGCCCGTATCCATGCCTGCCTCAACCTACTCTTTGAGGACATATCAACATTTACATATGACTGCGGTACACATGGTGTATCTTGACCTCACCTAGGCCTTTGTTTTCATTTTTCTTGCTGGCATCATACAGAAGATAAATGCTTTAAAAATCAACCCACATACGGTAGGATGGATAGCAAACTAGCAGAAAGACAGAATTCACACAATGTGATTTGCATGCACCTCATCAGAAAGTCTGAAAATGACCAAGGTTTCCCTAAAGCTTGTTGTTGGGACTGCTCCTTTTCATAATTTACCTGTCAGATTTCAAAGCAGAGAATCAAGACATTTGGCTAACATAGGTTCATAGGTGTATGCTGGGCTAATGACCACTATGGCCTTTATAAGCCTAGCTGTGCAACCCAATGTGACCTGCAAATTTGATTTCTATAGGTGGTGATTTACTGACTGCTTCTGTCCGTCAGAGACATAGGAACCAGACCAGAGGTGAATTTCAGATTATCCATCCATTGGTCCAAGTTGTGCTTAAAAAGAGATAGGGAGGAACTCTGTTTCACATGTCTAGGGTGCCTCTTCCAGAGAATGAGAATTCTCTGAGAAATATATCTGTCTCTCCAACATGTCCTATTTATGTCACAAGCAAAATGTAGCTCTTTTAATCTAGTAGTTCTGATGCTGTTTGTTTTGCAGATGTGCAAAAGGTTAATCAAAACAGGGTACAGGGATACCCTGTATGCCAGGTAAAGATCACCTCTTAAAAGTCTGTATATCAAGTAAAGAGACAGGGCTTGAGGCAATCATCATAAGGCATTGTGTTTACTCCCTGTATTCATTTTGTAAAGAGCCGTTGTGAACATTCCAGATGCTATGTGTCTATTCAGGTACATACTGAAGGGGGCATTACAGTCTGTAATGGGTCTGATGAGGGCCGAGTACAGTGCTATGATGACCTTAGCACCTAGATGCCATGCCCTTGTTTATAAGTTGAGCAAAATAGAAGGATTTTCTTACTACCTTGGATACATGCTGGTTGAAGGCTAGGTTACTATTTACATGAGTTTCCAGATCCCTGACTAATGAGTCAACTTTTAAGGGTGTTTTATTGATGATGTATTTACCCGGGGGTGGTAGACTTCTCAAAAAGTACTATAATGCATGTCTTGGTATTGAGTTTTAAACCATGGCTTTGTCACTAAGAGTTTGTCCGTATAAACATAGCTTGCAAATAACTGCTACTAGGAATTGTTATTAAGTGACCATCTAACTTCCAAGCCATACAGAATGAACTCTTCCTAGTAAACTCTTCGTGTACTATAATGTGCTCAAAATAAATGCTAAAACATGTATTATCATCACTTTTGGTAGACACCCTCCCTAAATCATACTAAATCATACTATAAAGATAACACATCACTACAAAGTGAAAATGCAGTCAGGAATGAACTTGGGTTGAAAACTGTCGCTGTTTCTTGGCCATCATTATTCAGTACAGCTAATTGCCAAAGAAATATTGTCAAGTACTAAAGAGCCATAAAATCTAACTAATATTTCTTAATCTTTTTATTGACTTTCTATTTGTCTTATGTGTTTGGACTGATGTATACGAAAAAGGGCATGATATTCTATAACTGACCTGATCAGGGCAGAAGATAAAAATGACAACTTAATTCTTTTAAATTTTCTTATTGAAATTTTAAATACTGGAGCAAACATATTAACATGATACTCAGCAATGATCAGACCAATTATCAAACACAATGCTTCCTTTTGGGATGCATCTCCTTAAACATATAAAACAACTAGAAAGACCCCAAATGTTCCTAACTAGAAAGATCAACTGAGCTATCAAGAAAGGATGAAAGCTCTTTCCCTTTATTCAGTGTCTTATAACCTCCTGAGAAGGTGATCTCTGTCTTACTAACTATGACATTTAAGACCAGTTGTCCTAGGCCTCCTTTGTCTCTGCAAGTCCAGTGAGTCCACCAGTAGTAGAACCAGGGACTTAAATCATCATGAGCAGATAAATAAAAGACAGTACAGGGACAGGTCAAATAGCAGAACCAGGGATATAAATCTTTGTAAGCAGATAAATAAAAGACAGTACATGCTCTGGTCAAATAGTAGAACCAGGAACATAAATCTTTATAAGCAGATAACTAAAAGACAGTAGAGGGACAGGTCAATAACTCGCTATCTCCCAAACCACTAAATAAAAGATAGTAGAGGGACAGGTCAAATAGTAAAGCCAGGGAGATAAATCTTTATAAGCAAATACATAAAAGACAGCAGAGGGACAGGTCAAATAGTAGAACCAGGGACATAAGTCTTCATGAGCAGAGAAATAAAAGACAGT
The DNA here is from genome assembly GCF_019279795.1 of Protopterus annectens. NCBI lineage: Eukaryota > Metazoa > Chordata > Ceratodontiformes > Protopteridae > Protopterus > Protopterus annectens. The sequence goes on along the minus strand of NC_056728.1, from coordinate 453,367,778 downwards.
AGTGGAACAGGTCAATAACACACAACCTCCCAAACCTCTAAATAAAAGACAGTAAAGGGACAGGTTGATAACTCACTATCTTCTAAACCTCTGGATTAAACTTTGCTTGCATGGTAAACAGTGTGTCTGGCTATCTTCATTTAAGCACAACCTAGATGACTGTATGGGTAGCCACAAATTTACTCCAAGATTAACTGATATGGCCGCTCAACAGAAAGGAGGTACAACCTGAGGGAGAATAGTGGAAAGGCATAAATAGTTATAAGATGCATAGCCTTAGAGTTTATAAGGCAGAGTCAGTCCATGGACCATAATTACCTTGCCATTATCCTTCCTAATAGAGTACCTCCTGCCTCCAGGAGGGCAAAACAAATCAGACTCAAGGTGAATTCCCAGGCCATCCAGTCATCAATGTTTTCATTAAAGAGAAATCAGGCTATCTCTCAGTTTTATTTGTAGTGAAAGGTTATTTGAGAGATGGTGGAATTAGAGAGTAGTAAATAAGTCACTCCAGTGCACCTTGTTCATTTGTTGATGAAAGTTCTAGTCTTTAGTCTGCGTATTTTGCACAATCACTTACTTTGTGAGGGTGTAGAAGATCAAAAGGGTTGGGTCCTCAACAACATTGAATGTTATACATAAATCACCATGCAGCAATCAATATGAGACAGGATTTAGAAATATAATTTCAAGCCTTTTTTGTTAATTGAGGGTCTAAAGGTTCATTGACCATATCAGCTAGGAAATTCTGAGAACTTAATAGCTGCATGATGTGTTTGGATAGATACTTGCTAAAAGGGGCATTATATTCATGAATTAACCTGATAAAGGCATAGCATGGAAAAATTATAACTTATTTTTTTAGTATTTAAATGGCATTTTTTATACAACAAACAGAACAGCATAATAAAACAAATAACTATTTATATAAATGTCTAAATCAATTCTCACTATGTACTTTATTAAAAATAATTGATCATTCATAGATAAATCTTTCTCACCTAATGAATTCAGTCTTGTCCAGAAATTGCATTCTGTGGTTATTTTGTTTCATTTCAGCTTAATAGTAGACATTTCTTTTTTTTTTCAAAAAAAAAAATATTTTGTTTTCATTATAAACATATGGAAATGTACCTATAACAAATACAATAAAACAATAATAAAACTATTTACAATATTTACATTCATCCATGATAAACAATCATTTTATCCATGAGAAGTTATCAGTATTTGTTCAAAAGGTTTTCAAATTTTTGCCATGCTATTTTTTATGAGTATTGTTATGAGTTCTATAACAAATGGTTTGCAGTCCTTCTTTACAAACAACTTTTACTAAATTAGTAAAATCTTTAAACATCAAATCTTGTTACTTTTCCAGTTCAAAGTAATAACTTTTCTAGTAATTGCAAGAATTGACCAGAGTAACTGAATCTGAGATTTAGGTATTACATTAGGTATAGGAACATTGTATAGGATTAATGAGTTAGAAATATGACAGTTATCAGACTATAAAGTATTTACAAAATATCTGACAACTTTCTAGTATTGAACATTTCTACATTCAATGAACATGTGAACCCAGTTGGCCTCTAGTAATTCATCACATTTCCAACATTTACTTTCACTGTTTTTGAGTATAAGATTTATTTTATGTGGAGTATAGAAACTCTTATTCATACATTTCTATGTATACAATCTCCAGTATAATGAAGAAGAGGTACCATATTTAGAATTCAATAACAGTTTTTTGGATTCATCAGATATTTGTTCTCCATTAATCTTTACATAGTAATTCCAAAAATGTGAGTCAAACTTTAGAATGTCTTCTCTGAGTATCTTATAGATAGGTGAGATAATTTAATTTTTGATTATCAGTCTTTTCAAGACACCTAATAAAAAGCTGAATCAAACTAGGTAGCGATTCAGTCTCTAGGTTGATTATACTCTCATTTTGTTTTCTATAAACTGCTGTAATGAGTCTATAAACAACCAACTGTCTTGACTATTATCAAAAGTACATAAAAGCATGTTTAGTGGTTTATTACTCTTATTTTCAACAAACTGATGCCAAAATATCAAGTTATTTTCCTTTAATTTTTGCATCATGTGGATGTTGAAAGAATCTTGGCAATAGGGAATATAAGAAATAGAAATTGTTTAATGCTGTAATTACAATCAATTATATTTTTAAAGTTATTAAATATTTGATTAATGCCATAAGAAAAATGATCAAACTTTGTATTAAATAAACAAAATTCCCGTAAAAGCCAATGAACTCTACTTATTCATATTGTTCCTTAAATTGATTTTCTATAGTTCTGATATCAGTTATATGAATCTCATGTATTGTTTTCCAGCCAGATATATAGGTAGGTGTGATCCAATGTAATATTACATTAATTATAACTGATTTGGAATAAAGGCCTAAGCTAGGGAATGCTATCCCATTACTGTTCCAAGCTCTAATGTGCCATTTATATGCAATGCTAGGTATTAAGGGGAACCATAAAAATTTAAGTAGCATGGAATCTAATTTTTTAAATAAGTTTTTGGGAGGGGGTAGTATCAATGACTGTATATAAAGCAACATTTTAGGTAAACTTATCATTTTAATTAAAGAGAGCCTATCCTCCATTGTGAAGAACATTTGATTCTATCTTTGATAAGTTCACTAATGGTGGTTATTAAATTATTGTAGTTTAGTTTAAAAGACTATTTGCATGTACTCTTTATACTGACACCCACATATTCTAATACATCATTCTCCCAATTAAACAGGCTATTCTCTCCTAAGTTTTTTGTTGATCTTTTTGTTAATTAGTAATGTTTTGGATTTATTATGATTAAGTTTAAGCCCTGAAATTCTTTCAGACTTGCTCAAGATATTTATAACAACATGTGAAGAGCCATCAATATCATCCAACGTTAACAATATATCATCAGGAATTAATTGTATCTTGGGACAATAGTCCTTATTAATTTGAAATCCTTTTATATTTTGCTTGTTTCTGATATATGTAGCAAAAGGTTCCATTGAAAGAGCAAACAATAATGGTGACAAAGGACAACCTTATCTAGTTGCCTTGAGGATTTCTAGTGGTGAGGATAGACATGATCTGATTTTCACATAAGCTTGTACCCCACTATAAATTTTCATTGCTAAGTTGACAAAATCTGAGGAGAATTCAAAGCCAATCAGAATTCCTTGTAGATAAGACCAGTTAATAGAATCAAAAGACTTTTCTATGTCTAGGCTGATAATAGCTAGTTTTTTTGTATTTGCAAGCTATGTCTATTAATGATAATACTTTAATAATGTTATCTTGCACTTTTCTATGAAGAATGAACCCTGTCTGATCATTATGTTAAATATTAGGTAATATTTTTATCTTATTAGCTAATATTGTCATGAAAATTTTATAATCAGTGTTTAGTAATGAAATTGGCCTATATGAATCACAAGATTTGGAGTCCTTACCTTGTTTTAATATGGGGAGATAATTGAGTATTTCCACAAAGGGGGTGTTATACATTTTTGCTTAACCATTGTAAAGGCACTCATCATTTTCTTTGTTATATATTCAGAAAAAATCTTATATAGTTCAGGAATTATTCCATCCAGTCCTGGAGCTTTATCATCTTTTTAATATTTTATTTGTTCTTTCACTTCTGTTAGTGTTATTTGTTTATTTAATGTGTTATTTTGCTGCATTGACACCTTATTAGTTATATTTTCTTGAATAAAAGTATTTATTACATTATCTGTCTCCAAAAGTGGTGTGTTATTATAGTAGTTTTTGAACACTTCTAATATGCCCATTAAGTTAGATGTACTCTTAACTGAACCATCACTTTTTTATTTAATCTCATTAATAAGATTTTGATTGTTTATTTTTTTGGATCTTACTGCAATTTTATGTAGATATTTGTGATTTACAGCATAAGATTGCAATTTCAATTTTTACAGATTTATGGCTACCTTACGTTTCAGAACTTCTAAGTATTGTTGATTTAACCTAGTAATTTCATTATGTGCTACTTTGTTATTTGGTTTTGCATCCATTTTCTTCTTGTCTATGTTTTTTTATGTCTAAAAGTTATTTGGCCCACTCTCTCCTTTTTTAAGGTACCAAGATTTTATTCTACTATAAATATATATATATATATGTGTATATATATATATATATATATATATATATATATATATATATATATATATATATACTTTAAAGGTGTCCCATAGTATAGTATCAGTCACTTCACCATTATCATTTGTTTCCATAAAATGTCTATTTCTTTCATTATCCATTCCCTAGTTATTTAACTTAGTTATGTAAGTAGGACTTCTCTGTAGAAATCTTAAATCATCTGTATGTGTAGTTAATGTAAAGATTATAGCATTATGGTCCAAAATTAGACAAGTCATTATAGATATGTCACTTATTTTTACAGTATATATCATGTGATACAAAGACCTTATCAATGTTTGTGTACTAAACCGATATGAATAGTGAGTATAGAATAAGGAATAATGTTCTCTTAGACCATATATATCTTTAAGGTTCATCTGGTTTGTAAAGTCATTTAACTTCTTGGCTTGGGATGTTAGCTTTATTTTTACCGTTTTTAGAAGTATCATTGCCTGATAATAGGCAGTTGTAATCACCTGTTGCTATAACTTCCCCTTTTGCATTTAAAGTAATCAGGACCAGATCTTTCTCAACATATTTAGTGCTCAATCCTGGTATCCAGTGTGTATTAATCAAAGTATACTACTTCCTATTGATTTCCAAAGTAACCATGCTTTACATTCCATCTTTATCTGAAATTGTATCCATAATTCTTGGTATAGTATAAGTATTTTTCCATAGAATAAGAGTGCCCCTTCTCTTAGTCTTAAAACATGAATCAGCCAGAATGGTATAGCCACTGAATGAATATTTTTGTAGATCTTTTTTAATAGCTGGGTTTCCTGTAAAAAAGATGACCTGGACTTTATGCATTTTGATATATTTAAGCAAACCAGTTCTTCTGACATTATTGTTCAAACCATTAATATTTAATGATAAACATTTATAAGCCATTGACTATAATGTGTATGTTATTACTAACTGAAAGACCTTCCTTCCATGTTGACTTGAAATCTATTGAAAACTTACTTATCATGGATGCATAACATGTATTAAGCACTACTTTCAAAAACCCCAAACTATTTGCAAACACATACATGAAACATAAAATTTCTGGTTTAGTTAAAAACTTAACTAAACCATCCATCCACCATCTCTCCAATACCAAACAACACACATTATCAATCTCTGCTTAGAATATAGTATAAATACAAAAAGGAAAAGCATTATGAAAGCAATTAAAGAAACCTGAACCCATGAAATATGCATTAGAATGAGAATGTCCAACATGTCTGAAGCTATATGAATATGTCACATATGATGATAGCACCACTAATACATAGATATGTCAGAAATACACATCCAATCAATGTATGTATAAACATTAGAAGCTGAAGGTTAAGAAGATTGTCATTATTTCCAAGACATTTCAAGAAATATCAGATAATTTAACTATTTTGTCAGTCATCTAACATTTTTCATGTAAGGATCTGTTGAATATATAGATAACACTTATTACAACATAACTATTAGATTTTGCAATTATACACATATTACCCATATGTATTAACAATATCTGTGTTGACATCTTTCATCAGAAAGGGGGGCGGCAGAGAAAGAGAGAGAAAAAAAGGGGCCTTACAACCCTTTGTTTAGTTACTAAAGGTTTAGTTATGTAACATAAGTCTGATGTTAAAATGCTTAATGAGTTTTCTAATTCAGTTCCTAGTTCACTTGATGTCATTTAGTTACTAATGTCATTGAATCTGCAGAATGTATGCATCTATAAGAGAACATAGGCATTTTCAAAGGAGTTAAACACTTTTATCAGAACTAATTATTTACCATTTAAAGTATCTAGTTAAGGATAACAGAATTTTAAGAGAAAAGAATTCTAAGTACAACCATTTAACAAGGTCAAAAGGTCAAATTATGTCATCACTATTGTTTTCTCAAGCTGCAGCTTCATAAACTTGTTAAAAAGTCTCTAAATAGGCTCACGCACAACAGAAGTTATCTCTAGTGAAGAAAAAAGCATTTTTGGACGGAAGTTCAGATCTTGAAGCTTTTAGAGTTTACAGAAAGAAATAAAATACTCAAGCTGCCTTGCCAGTACGTCATAAATCTTAGTCACACAAACCACCAGTTTCCTCACAAAATATCAACATCATGAAAAAATTAACCCTTTCATATAAAAACAGCTATTTAAAAGTAACAACAGCTGCATCGAATCAGAAATCATATTATAACATTTCAGCCATATATCCACCAGTTAATCAGGCCAGAGAGAGAAAAAAAAAGGAACCTAGTATATATATATATATATATATATATATATATATTTTTATATATATATATATATATATATATATATATATATATAATGTTATATATATATATATATATATATATATATATATATATATATATATATATATATATATATATATATATATATATATATATATATATATATATATATATATATATAAAACTTATATTTAGCTATCTATAAAACACCATTAATGTACTGTATTAATGTTTAAATGTATCTAAACAAATAGTCTAAAACATCTAGTTAGAAACAATAATCAGAAACACCTTGTTACCTCAACACTGACCCACTAGAAAAAATGCACTTTTGTATTAAGTCAAATTATACTACTACTGAGGAAAATGAAGACATACATCATTTGTAGTTATTTAAAAGGGAAAATCATGCAAAGTAATTATAATGGGGAAAAGAGAGAAAATGAACATTGGTAACAAAAAATGATTGGAAGAAAGAAGAGTGAGAGAGAATGTTATTTAAATACTTAGTACTATATGTAATTAGAAGAAGTAGATATAGAAAGGAAAAGAGAATGTTAATAATAAAAATGATTCACATTACCTTACAGCATAAATCAAATATGTCATGATTCATAAAACAATGCATTCAAAATTAGAAGGAATTTATTCATTTGTCCTTTGGTTTTGTAGGTTTGTTTGCACCTTCCTTCACAGACCATCCATTTTTGTTGCCTGTCTCTTCAAACTCCGGGATGACCATTCCATTTCTTGTATGTCCGGCAGTATTTTCTTCTTTTGGATAAATTCTACTGCTTCTTGTAGGGAATCAAAGATATTTGCTCCTTCTGGCAAGGTGATTCTTATTCTTGCATGAAAAAAAATTGAGCTTTAATATTGGCTTTTTTCAAGGACTTAAATACAGGAACACACTCCTTTCTTCTGGATATAAATGTAGAGGTGTAGTCATTGTCAAAATGAATAACTTTTCACCCATCTTGATAGCGGAATTAGTCCAAGATGATTTCAGTACTAAATCCTTGTCTTGCGAGGAAAGAAATATAGCTATTATAGACCTACGGTTAGATGAACTCAGAGATGAAGCTGGATTTGCCAGAGACCGATGAACTCTCTCATTTCCAAAAGAAAGAGATTCAGGCATGTTTAGTGCTGATGAAAACCACTTATTGAGGAACTGAATCATGTTACTACCCTTTTCTTTCCCAGGAATTCCATACATGTTATTCCTCCTTGATCGACTTTCAAGGTCTTCCAGTTTCTCAATCAGCCTGGTGTTTTGTTTCAGAAGAAATTCATTGTGATGTTCAGTTTCTGTCACTCTAGTATATAGGTCAATTATTGTTTCCTCTAAGGCAAGAATCTGTTCAGATTGTTTTTTTACTATTCCATTTAGAAGTTCTAGTTGTTTACTGCATTCTTGTTTGATAACATCCATTTTGTTTTCAAATTTGTCCATTTTTAGTGACAGTTCTTGGATGTTTGTTATTGTAAGATGTAGTTCTTTCTTCACTGCACTCTCCTGGTGTGGGTTCTTTGAGTTGCTCATCTTGAGATCTCCAGTAGAAAATGTCTTGACAGGGATAATTAAAAAATTCTCTTGACTATGTATTAATTTTTAGAAAATAATAAGGAATCTATGTTAATTTAACTTTTAGTTAGATTTTTCTAAAAAAAAAAAAGTATATTTCCTGTCAGGATATTAAAATCTAAGCAGAGCTATGGATTCCTGCTGCTAGCAGACTGGCATCTTGGCCACTCCCCAATAGACATTTCTTTATGACACACAATAGTGATGGTGTTCATAAATTCTGTATATGAAGGTGTAGCTACATTTGCCATTTTGTTTTACTAATTTTCTGGTCTATAGTTAATACGTTTCAGATAAGTGGGAATTGAGATTTGGGTGCACATCTGGAAATGGGACATTAAACATCAAACGTATAATTAATATAAATTCATTGGACCATAATGATTGCAGGAATCATTGATTTTTACCATAAAAGGTTCTAGACATCTAAAGTTATAAACCATATGCTGGCAATCTGTTTTAATTAAGTACTTAAATCTTCAATATTCAATAACCAATGCGTTCATTCCTTTATATAATTTCAGTTCTACATGGAGTAATAAATAATGTTTATCTCCATGTGCAAAATGGGAAAAGGAGTTGAAGATGGATGGATAGAAATTTCCAAGACAATAATCTCCATATTATAGATTATGCACTTTTCCTTTCTTTATTTCTTTCTTTCTTTTTCTTTTCTTTCTTTTTTTTTTTTGAGGATATTAAAATCATTTTTCTTTATTTTAGTTAAAGCTGAACCATTAATTTGGATATCACAATCACAATAGTTATCTGCTATACAAAATATAAAGTTCTTAATTATTTTATATAGTTTAGGTAAATATGATCTCTCTATCTCACAATTTGTTTTGAGATTGTTTAGATCACAAACAGGTGGATATTCTTTTTTAATTATATCTGACATTAAATCAACTTTAGAGATTAACACCTGTCTATTGTCTTGTACTATAAGCCAGTTTTCCACAGTCAGATCATATATACCCTTTAAGTAGTCTGTCTTTAGCACTTTAGTCTGTCTCTCTTAACATTTCACTCCCAAAGATCCAATCTCTATTTTTTTAAATTTAGCATTTTTTGGAAGTTCAGTCTATCGGTAAATTCTGGTGTAAATGTATAAGAAAAAAATGTGAAACACCGTGCTTGTATCTCTGGATATTTATATACATAATTTTGAAAAATTTTAATAAGATGCTTATAAGTATAATCTGTTAGATTATTAGTGTTTTAAAATAAATATTTATTAAACAACCATTTCATATTATTATTCATGATTTCCATATGTTACATAGGGATATTTTTCTTTATTTACCAAGGTTTTATGTAGTTTTTTAACTATATAAACAATCACAATTTAGCCATAAATCTACAGTTTTAATAAATGAAGCTATGCCATGAATTTCTATGTCAGGAAATTCTATACCACCATATTTCCATTTTCTTACATGATATCCACAAACTAATCAACTTATATTAGTGTGCCATAAAAACTTCAAACACATGTCATACAATTATTTAACATGTTCTTTAGAAGGAATTAAAGAAGTTGTCATTATAATGTATAAAAAGTTCAGAGAAAATAACCATTGCGATTATGAAAAAAATATGTTTATTTACTATTGTTTTTATATTGCCTAAATATTTTTTTATAATTTACTGCTGCTGTTTCTTTATAATTGCATGTAAAAATAACATCTAAAGGTTAATCTCTTTATTGTGCCATTTAAATGTCTTAATAGTTTCCATCAGATAAACTCTTTGTTAATTAATGAGGTGCTAGCTATCTGTGTGATAATGTGAGGTATTGTCAGCTATGCCAGGAGAAGTAGGGTAGTGGATGTATACCATATGCCAGCATAGCTAGCTGGAATTTTGTAAATATTTATATGTCATTTGTATGTCGACCTGATTTGTGCAGGTGCTTGTGTTGAAAATGTATTTGTAAAGCTGCTTATGTTAAAAATGTACCAACAGTGGGTCCTGCTAGACAGAAAAGAAATACACCTGCATGTCAGACTGTATTGTAACTGTTGAAATTAATATATTGTAACAAATGATACTGGAAGATAAGAGGTTAATCTCAGTACAGCTACCTTTGAAAAATAGTTTAAAATTAAATTACCTGATTTAGACCATAAAGATTATATCTTTCAGATATGATTGCAGCCAGAGACAAAGTGTCTGTGAAGCCATGACATCACATCCTACAGTACTGTCCTTAGTCCCTGGAAAGGTGGAAGTTTTTGAGATGGTTTCATAGCTTCTAGATGCTATAATACATTGTAGCAAAACTCTATGTGTGTGTATTATGACACATACATGCTAGATTCTGGTTTGTTTTATAATGGGAGGCAGTGTCAGATGACCAGATGTATGTGATGTCATTCTGTAATCCACAACTGAAATTATGCTTTAATACTAGATGAGGCAGAAGTCTCAGGGCAGTCTGTTTGTGAAACTTGACAAAGAAGGAGCACTCTTCCACTTCATCTTGCCTTGCTCTAGTAAGTGAACAAGGGGAGAGTCATTCTTTAGATCAGTGAGGAAAATATAGTGTGATCAGTTAAGTATTGTTTTCCTGTAACTGTGTGAACTTTTCCATCTGTGTTATTTTTAATATTTCCTGTGACTGAAACTGTGGTATTTATTGTAAATAGATATTTAATATGTTCATGTCTTTTATTATTTACTATTAAATATATTTAAACTTGTTATTGTGGCTCATCTTTTAGAGAATATTTTAAGCTTTGAGAGTACTTATATTTATTTGGTGACACTGTGGCCACTACTGAAAACCTTGCTGCATTGGTCAAACACTGCCATTGGTATTAGTATTAATTTTACTCAGTATAATTGGGTACCCTGGTAAGAGCCTTAGAGTAGCTGGTTTTGGAGTGTTCTGCTGGCAGTATCTACATTATAGTCTAGGCAGAGTGGATATAGCTGGTAAATGTGTGCAAGCCTTTCCCAGTGTGTGTGTGTGTGTGTGTGTGTGTGTGTGTGTGTGTGTGTGTGTGTGTGTGTGTGTGTGTGTGTGAAAATCAAATTTCAAAGAGTGTGTGTGTCAGCTACTTGGAGAAGGGACACAGAACACTGGTTTCTCAAAGCGGGTGGTGGAGGACTTGCTTTGGAACACTCAGCTGAGGAATCAACTCTACAGCTGTGATCAGTGTGGAGTCTTATTTGGGGCTTGGTGAAAGAGAGGGAAACCCTGTCCCATGACAGGAGTGTGCTCCCTATGTGCTCTTAAGTGAAATTGTGCTTGATGCAGACAACTGCATCTGGAAATATTGTGTCTATCTATTTTTGTTCAAAGTGAATGTCCCTAACCAGTGTCAGTGGTGAATACTGAGGCTAATTGATTACTAGCCGAGAGCAGGGATGTCACAATCTGTATTTGAAGTATATTGAAAATTATTTTTTTAAATCCAAATGATTTGTTATTAACATCTTACATAATTGGCTAAAGGCTCAATAGCTGAAGCAAATAATGATGGGGATAAGGTACTGCCTTGTTTTATAGTCTTATCCACTGGGAAATAATAGAGTTAAGTGTAGCATATGTGAATGCATTTTGATAAAGATGATTAATAAGAGATACAGAATTACTTGAAAATATGTATATTACTATTACTTTAGTAAAACAAGAAGTTTTGTGAATGAAATTATTTATCTAGATCCAGGGTTATATAAATTTAAAAAAACACACCAAAAAGATGAAACAGAAAGACAAATATGACAATCCAGTAACCACCAACATTTTTTAATGTCTTCTCTAGCACCTCAGCATACAATGCCTTCAATGAAGTAAAGACTTCTGAATAAAACACACTTTATATGCCATAAGGTACCAATTAAACATTTTATAATTTAATATAATTAAACAATTAAGCAATTACTGACTCACTATAATAAAACTTTCCAGTTACAAGACATATTAATTCTAACAGGAGTTAAAATCCCATATGTTCAAATAAAGAGGGATTTTTTATATAAAAGTTTCTTTTTAACAGCAATGAATTCCCCATCATTTTCTATTTTTTTTTTTTAAATAGTGCCCAGTAAACCAGTAGGATCACTACTATGGAACTCTAAAAAATATTATGCTAGAGGGCTTTCAAATCTCTTATTTTTAATGTCTCTGATGTGCTCCTGCAATTGGAGACTGAAAGCTCTCTTGCTTTCTCCCACATAAAACTTGTTACAGGGACACCGCAAAGCATACACTATGCACTCTGTATCACTACTAAAATTGCCTAGCACCTCAAATTTATAGTCATTAATGTGGTCAAAAGTCTGAGCCACATACTTACATGAAATACATCTTCCACATGGATAAGTACCCTTTATATATATCTAAACCCAGGGCTATATACTTACTATGCACCAATACGTCCCTGATGTTTCTTCCCCTTTTAAACAAAAAAGGGGCACCTTGCACAACTCCAAAAACTCTTTAAGTCTAAACAGATATTTCCAATTTTCTTTTACAATTTTAACCACCTTATCACTTAACAAGTCATACATTGTTACCATGTATATTTTTTCTTTTCTTCATTTTCAACTGTAACATTAGGATATCTAATTTGTCTAGCATTCTGTTTCTTTACTTTACACAAGGAACTTTTTGCTTCCGTCTCATCATATCCCCTATAAATAAATGACTTTGTTGTTTTTTTAACATTCACTTTCAAGAATTGTATCATTACATAGCTATTTAATACATGTACATTTTCCAAATGGCAAAGACCTAATCAAGTGAGGTGGATGAAAATTTGTACCATGTAGAAAGTGATTTATAAATTTATAAATATATATACATTTAAAATAAACCCAGTTTTATACTCCTGTATTAATGTGGGTAGTGTGTGTGTGTGTGTGTGTGTGTGTGTGTGTGTGTGTGTGTGTGTGTGTGTATATATATATATATATATATATATATATATATATATATATATATGCATATGTATGTGTGTATACACATAGTTAAATAGATAGATAGATAGATAGATAGATATATAGATAGATAGATAGATAGATAGATAGATAGATAGATAGATAGATATCTGTGTGTGTGTGATTCAGGCATTTGGTCAAAATGCTAAGTGGATAATATTTGTTTAATCAACCACATTTGGTCAACATATGCAAATGTTTGACAGGTGCTCTAGATCAACAATCTTTAGTAGTGGAGTATTACCTTTCCCTGGGGAATGTGTGATCTCAAAAGTCAGTATATAATTAACAGGGGATGACTTTTTTTGCTTGCATTCAGTGAGGATTTCCCTTGCACATGTACAGTTGTTTCTCCTTTTGTGGGTAATATTCTTATCATCTATGTTGTTGATTTGTCAAACAAAGTATGTAATCCCAGATATATATAGACACACACACACACACACACACACACACACACACACACACACACACACACACACACACACACTAGGTGGTTAACATCTATTTAGCATTCCACATTTGTTCAACATATGCAGATGTTTGACAAGTAAGTTAGTTTGAAAAAACATAGGTATATTTCCTTTCCCTGGGGACTATGTGATCTCAGAGTTAGACCATATATATATCTATATATCTATCTATCTATATATCTATATATATATATATATATATATATATATATATATATATATATATATATATATATATTACTTTTGTCAAATGGTGCTTTGGTCAACATCTGTTTAGTTGATACAATTTGGTCAAAAGTAGCATAATAGCTGATTCTCATGGTTGGCAAATTTTCCCTTTCTCCAGGAATTGTACAATCTCAGAGTCAGTATATATAATTATCAGGGAATGCAGGGGTGGGGGGTACATGGGCCAATGATGCTGTCTTTTTTTTTTTTTTTTTTTTTTTTTTTAAGTTTTTGCATGTGCCGTGGTACATTTTTGGTGCATGAGTAGTAGAGTGTCAACATGCAAAATGTCGATCATCTCATACACACACACACACACACACACACACACACACACACACACACACACACACACACACACACATACACTTACCAATTTACCTGCACAGCAACTGCTTCCATATCAGTAAATGGCTGTCTACTGTCTTTTGATGATGTTTATGTTTTCCTTTACGTTATGCAGCCAAATGTTATACTTGGTGGCTTTGCAGTTGCCTGCCCCTACTGTAAAATTGATCTGGGACACTCCTCCCAGTCTAGTGTCATTAGCTCATTCTACCCAATATAGAGAGAACATCTGAGAAGGCCACCCCACTTAGTTTCATTCCTTCTGTTCCTCCTTTCTCCCTTTCTTACAAAAAGAAAAAAAATTTGCCTGAATCTCCTTGTGTTCTGACTGTGCTTCTCAAACATTTTGGAAATATAGGGTATATTTTAATGCATTTATTAAAACTGTATTTGCCTTAATATTGCTACAACTCAAGTGATCTAGGATGCACTGCATCTGAATTGTTTTAGTGTGTTTTAGCTGTTTTTCTGTATATATAAACTTTTCTGTATATGTAGACTAGCTACTTATTCTACTGTATTACTGCCTTTTAAATCGTTTTTCAGTTGTGCACTTGTCTTGCTTCATTCGAAATATTTTAAATTGCTAATTTTGTAGAGTTTTAATTGCATTTACTGTTTAGGGCTACACACTCAAGTGTGTTAGACTTTTCTGTGTTTATTTATTGTATTATTGCATTGTTTAGCCTGTTTTAGCCCCCCCCCCCAAATGCTAGCTTGTTTGCTCGTTTCCTGCCTTTTCTAGCTATTATAGTCCAGATCCCAGGCTTTGCTTGTTTCAGGACTTTATTTTCTGCATTCAGAGCTATCGAGACCTTGTTGTGGTAGACGGAAGTCCTACAGCTTACCAGTGGGAGTTGTGAGCATTGTACTGCTTGTCTGACACTAGATGAGTGGTTTCCAGCTCTGAAATTGTAATTTTATTAGCCATTTTGGGCTGATTTCTATCCCTTTCAACTTTCTGGCTTAAAACAGCATGTGTTTGCACATTTTTCACATCATGCAGCACAACAGGGCTATGGTTAAACTGTTCCAGGTGCCAGAAAGTGTGCTCTTTAAATTTTCCCTTAGAACTAGCTGGTTTCTCAGTAGTAGCACTAAAATCTGAACCCCTGTGACTAGCATTTGCTCTAGAACCTGTTGGAAACCACTAGGAAGCCTTAAACTGATACAAGCACTCAACTCTCCTTGTTAATAAGGAGAAATTAATCGTAGGCACTGAACAGCCTATAATTGCAAAGTACCTTGCAAAGGTAAGGGAAAACAGTTCTTGTACTTTACAAAAAAAGCACATAAGCAGGCATGTCCAAGGGTCAGCTTCCAGTGATTTCACCTGTCCACCTGGTGAGTCTGGGCATACTGCGGTAATGCACCAACTGCCTCATGTACACAGACAACCCTCCACTCCTACCACCCAACACTACAACCTGTGAGAGATGCACTTACATAGCCAAACTTGAAGCAAAGCTCCCTCCAGCCAAGATTGTGCTAGACAGTCAAGAGGAGAAGCACCAAAAGGATAAAGGGGCTCAAACATATGTCATACGCTGCCCGACTGAAGAAACTCCAGCTCTATTCAGTCGCATACCGTCTGCTCAGAGGTGATCTGTGCCTGACATACAAGGCCATGTCCAACCCGGAATTAATGGACATGCTCCACCTCAAAAAATCCAAATCCACCAGAGCCATGAGAGCAAGAGACTTAAACCTCAACACGGATATAAATAGGATGTGCTGGAGGGACAAATTCATCACCCAGAGACTCCCTACACTATGGAACAGAATCCCAGTCCATGTGAGGCAGAGCCCCTCACTGACTCTGTTCAAGAGAAATCTTGACGAGTGGATGGTAGATCGTAGGTTTACCCTGGGAATCATCTCTGTGTCACTACTGGACAGAGGCACAGCAAACTAATGGGTATAGTATTCTCATCCTAAGGGGTGGTGAAAGCCACACACACTCTGGCTAGGCTTATAAATGCCCTAGGGCAGATAGCCTAGTATGAACCTATGAACCTATGAACCTATAACACCTGCACTACACCTCAAATAACACATAGCCCTTCAGAACCCACACCATCCACACCCACACATAGCAACACTAAACCCACATATGTGGAGGCACTTAACATTAACCTGCCCAAGCAACAAGGACCTCCGAAGCTGAAACGCAAACACCAGTCACAACCAAAGTGACACATAGCTCACAACGCCAGTGTGCCACCCAACAACAACCCCTAAGGCAAGACAACATACCCAACACTTTAGTCATAGGTGACTCTATAGTCAGGCACACTGATGTCCCACTCACCAGGCTGAGCAAGGAGAAAATTACAGTCAGCTGCCTGTCGGGTGCCAGGATCTGCCACATAATGCATGCACTCAAGTCACTTCACAACAAGTACAAATATTACTCTGTCATTGTCCATGTTGGAGGGAATGACTTGAGACGTACCTACCTCCATGGACTACATGGAAAGAGACATGGAAGAGCTCTAAGATCATGTGGCCCAGGCAGGTATGACCCTAGCCCTGAGTAGCTTCCTGCCTTAAACCAGAATTATACTATAGTATGAGGACAAAATGATTGACTTCAACAATTGGCTAAGCTTCTGGTGTCATTCAAAGGGGATCCAGTATCTGTCTGCCTGGGACGACATGATCGACAAACCACAATGCTTTTCCAGAGATGGTCTGCACCTGTCACCCCTGGGATTCAGGTTAATGGCTGAAGCTCTTGCCACCCCTATAGTGCCTTTTTTAGGCAAGGTTCAAAGGACAAAACCACCACTGTAACAGATACAAGAATGCAAAATCTGAAGGTAATGCTACGCAATGCTAGAAGTCTAAACCTCAAAATGCACTGTCTCGAGGTACTTCTAAAAATGGAGAACATTGATGTCTATGCAGTAACTGAGACCTGGTTCAAGACTCCAGAGTGCACTCTTGCAATACCAAGCTACAGCTCTTACCATACTTTTCGGCCACCAAACCAAGACCGAAACACTAAAGCTGGAGGAGTATCCATATTCACCAAGGATATTCACACCTCCAGGCTAGTTGCCCAACACAATTCATCTGAAATTCTCCAGGTGCAACTAACACTAGGTAAGACTACAATCCAAATTGTAGCATGCTACAGATCCCCCACCATGCCCCAATATCCTCACTATACCTTTCTAAACATACTGGAAAATATTAAGATACAGCCAAACACCCTAATACTGGGTGATTTCAACTACCCTGCCATTAACTGGGAAAATTACTCGGGTACCAACACCTTTTCCCAATGGTTCTTGGAATTCATAAATGCCAATTCCCTGGATCAACTAATCCATTATCACACCAGGGGCTCCAATATCCTATACCTTGTCATTACCAACATGGGAGATCGATGCTCCACACCAGTGGTCACCCCCTCATTGATCAGGTCTGACCATAAGCAAATCATCCTTGACATCCATATCCCACCCCCACTCCCCAGTAAGGAAACCTCTGTAAAAAACATCTCCAAAGCCAACTTCATGCACTTAAGTCAGAAGTGACAAACTTCATGGCACCCATGCAGACGGGAGCTGAAAGTTTGACTGCTGACTCCTACACTAAGGCACTGTATGAGCACATCCACTTGTGCATGAATTGTGCCATCCCAAATAGAGCCAAGACGCTTTCCTCCAAAAAAAGAAAGCCAATCTGGTGGTCTCCTGCCCTAAACAAACTATACAACAGAAGGAAGAAACTGTTTCAGTAAAGAGGAAAGTCCCAGGATGCAAAAAAACTCCCTTACCAGCCTCAGTAAGAAGCTGAGATCCCTCATAAAATCCTCCAAAGCTAGTTAAGAAAATAAAATCACCAAAGATTCCAAAGACAACCACAAGACATTATATAGTTATATCAAGAATCTAAATGGCAATGCTCAGATCTACTCTGAGCTACTTCAGAATGGCAACAAATATACTGATCCCAAGGATATTGCCAATATTCTGGCAGATCGATTTAGTGCCAGTTTCATCCCCTCTCCCCTCTCATCCTCTAAAGGGCCCATCTCAATACCAAAATATTGCCAAATTCTGGTAATCACGGCCACACAGGTAGAAACCACACTCTCCAAAGCTAAGAATACAGCATCCATGGGACCAGATGACATCCCAGGCTGCTTACTGCATGAACTACAAAATGAACTGGCACCTCACCTAAGTGTCATGTTTAATCATAGCCTCACCTCAGGCTTCATGCCCACTGAGTGGTGCACAGCTACAGTTATCCCACTCCACAAGGGGGGATCCACCTTGGATCCCGGGAACTACCACCCCATAAGTGTAATGAGCCTGATCTGCAAGAGCATGGAACGCATTATCATGGAACTTATAAACAAAGACATTGGCATCCTTCAAATACTGGACCCCACCTAGTTTGGGTTCGTGAAGGGCCGATCTTGTCTCCTGAATCTGATTGACTTCTTTGAATCAGTCTCCAGAGCTCTGGACGAGGGTAAGGCAGTCCACACAGCCTATCTGGACCTTGCCAAGGCCTTCGACACTATCCCCCACTCTGGAATCATAGATAAACTTACTAAGCTGGGCATAAATCCCTACGTCACTTGATGGGTTGTTAACTGGCCTACTGACAGAACCCAGACTGTAAAAGTAGATGACTCCAAATCCAGCTCCAGACAAGTGACAAGTGGAGTACCTCAGGGTTCAGTCCTGGGACCACTCTTATTTGGCATCTACATCTCTGAAGTACAGACCAACACTAAGGGACTCTGGCTAACAAAGTTCACAGATGACTGCAAACTGGGAGCCATTACTGAATCCCCAAATGATATGGATATTCCACAAAAGGGCCTTACAGAAAAAGATGCTTGGTGCTAGAGCCATGGGCTCAAGCTTAATGCCAAGAAATGTATAGTTATCCCCTTTGGGAAAACCATGTACCCATGAATTACCACACAGGTGGCAGTACACTAAACACTGAAAGTGTTATGAGAGACTTAGGGACACAGGTGGACAGTGGTCTCACCTTCGATAACCACATTGCCACAACAGTCAGGAAATCCTTCCATGTAGTACACCTCATCACTAAGGGCTTTTCATCCAGAAAAAGGAGGTAATTGTCCCACTGTACTCATCCCTCATTAGACCCATTTTAGAGTACAACACCTCATTTGGTATGTACCTCACAAGAGATCTGCAACAACTGGAAAGGCCACAGAAATACCTCACTAAAAGAATCACAGGCCTAAAGCAGATGCCCTATGCTGACCGTCTAAAAAAACTCCAGCTATACTCTGTGACATATTGTCTACTCAGAGGCGATCTCTGCTTAACATACAAGGCTATGTCAAACCCTGAGGTGTTGGACATGCTCCACTTAAAGAAATCCCAATCCCTCAGAGCCCCATGTTCCAGGGATCTAAACCTTGCCATCACAATGAACAAAACATGCTGGAGGGATAGGTTCCTGACCCAGAGGCTCTCCATACTCTGGAACAGACTGCCCATACATGTCAAGAAGAGCGCCTCCTTGGCCCTCTTCAAAAGGAACCTTGATGATTGGATGGGAGATAGGAAATTCACCTTGGGGATCACGTCAGTCACCCTGCTAGACAGGGGTCCAGGGAAGTAAATATTGTGGGAAGGAATATCCGGGGAATTGTTTGTCTAGGCTTGTATAGGCCCTAGGGCTGATAGCCCAGTACCAACCTATGAACCTATGAACCTAAATTATTTCTCTGAATCACTCAGCAGTGTAAATCTGAAACTGCTGGAATTTCTCAGGGAGATCACATGGTGACAAAAGGAAGTACTGCCAGCACAGCTAAGCTGTAATTTTGTACATTTCTGTTCTCTTCCAGTAGGGCACACTGTGGATGCATTTTAAGCACATGCACTTTACAAATACCTTTTCAATACAAACATCTGTACAAAGCAGTGTGATATACACATGACATACAGTTCTAATACATTTGTAACACAAGCATCTTGTATAAATTAGTTTGATATTCACAAATAACATTTACTTATTTAAAAAATTCCAGCTAGCTGTGCTGGCAGTACCTCCTTTTGTCAAACACATGACTAGTACACGTTAGCCGGTCCCCTGGATTGCTCTATTATCCTGCAACTCTATCTGCTGAGTCTTCCAGTTTTAGTTAACCTCAGTGGAAGAACAGTGGAAGAATTAGAAAGAAAAATAAAATAAAATGTTTTACAACTGCATTTATACCAAAACCAAAAAGTAATAAAAATAATTCTGTGGAACCATTGTCAAAAGACATTTAGCTAAAAGTTTTTGTGCTTTAAACCTATTGGATTTTTTTTTTTGAATTTTTAAAAATTAAAACATTTTTGACAGGATGAAGAGCCATCACTTGTGTATAAGCATCTCTTGGCAGTGATTTGCTTTCTATTATTTCTAAGAATCAGAGAGGCTTAGCATGAAGAGGAAAACATTCATGTTAAGGCTTCCCCTTCATATTAAGCCTTTTTAAATCCCATCCAATATCTGATATGGGTAGCAGTCAGAAAGACATATTTTGTATCTTTTGATGGAGGTCAAGTAATATAGTGAATCCCATATGATATGTGAGGTATGACTTGCCTTTAACATGAAGGTAAACTGGAATATGAAACAATGACATTATTTTGTTTTGTGGTAGGTGCTTTCTAAAACCTATGCCGCTTTATGTAAGACTAGCTTGACATTATTTAGTTAATATAAAAGAATGCTGCCTTTGCCTACTGTCTAAGATCCTCACATTACATATAAAATGTTGCATCTTAATGTGCCTTTCCCAGTTACTGGCTGTGAAAGCATTTTATAAAACTGAGTGGCTCTGTGTAATAATAATAATGTACTTTTATGAAAATCATATGTTTTTTTTTCTATTCAGTGACATAAAATATCTAACTTAATGATAGTAATCATAAAAATGTATTTCTCACCTAATTTTTTTCATTTAAAAACTGATTCCTTTATGTCTGCCATAAAGGAAAGAACTGTAATCACTATTTCCAACCCATTTTTGTTTTCCCTTACTGCTTGCTCTACAAATTTGCAAAGATTTTTCCTTCATATAAAATGCATATTTAATAAAAGTTGCATGTTGTGCAGAATTTTGCTCTCTTTTGATGTCTCTGTAGTTTAAATAATTAAGTAATGGTAAAATGAAAGGCTGAAAACTTGGATTTAAAAATCTAATTATTTCCTTGCTTATAATTGCACTAGTCTCTAGCTTTGCTCTGTAACTTCAGTTACTAAGGAAGCATAAAAGCGTACCAGCAGTTAAGACTTTTTTATAGCAATAGTTTTTGCAGCAAGCATTTCACTATTGTACTATTATTTATGGAAGCAAGTTAATACTTACAAACTTAGTATCTGACACTGGTATATTTCCAGAGTGGTGAATACAAGGTGTATCTAATCTGACGATGTAATGATCATCAAATACTGGAGTAGTATCGCAGACATCGAAATGATGACACTAGGTTAAAAAGAAGAATACAGTCTCTGTACTTAACTAACATCTGTGCACTTACATTTAAGATAGTAAGGAAAAATATTACTGGACTTGAAAAATACATTAAACCATTAGAATGTTTGCTACCTCTGCTGTGAGAATGTAACAAACTCATATTTATGTAATAATTAACAAGATGGTAGTTCACATTAGCAAGAGCAGTAATCAATCAAAATGAATGGCTGACAGTTACATGCACTATGCATATCGCAAAACATGCTTTCCCAGTATGTTGTAATTTTTATGGTTTTACTGAATAGTTCTGCCTTACCCTTAAAAAGAATGCCTAACCCAGCTAATAAAAGCAGATGTCAGAAAGCTATGCCAAGTTTGAGAAGTTTAATAAAAAAGCTAGAGTCTGTTTTGAGTTAAGGTTGTCAGTCTTTTATCTTTTAAAACAAATCTTTATTTAAGCATTTGCAAGATTAAAGAAAGGATAATCAGTCAGTAATCAGTATCACTGCATTCAAGCTTCAGGTATAAATGCATTATCATAGCCTTTGGGAAGTCATGCACCCCAGGGAACTACCACATTGTCAATATGCCACTAAGAGTTGACTCAATAGTTCAAGCTTTAGGGACCTATATGGACAGTGATCTAACTTTTGACCAATGTGTCCATTGTCATGAGAAAGTCCTTCTATACTGCACAGCTTATAAGCAAAAAAATTATCCAGATCTAGGAATTTTAATTTTCTCCTTTACTCTGCCCTCATAGGTTCTTAGTTCATAGATTAGTACTAAGCTAACTGGCCTTGCGAGCCATTTTAAGCCTAGCCAATTATCCCTTGTGAGACTCGAACCCTGCACCTTGTGTTTGTAAGGCAAAAAACCTTAACCATTAGGCCACTCTCCCACCCTCAATCACTGAGTATAATGCCCACTTCAGCATGCATGTATCCAGCCACATACAGCAACTGGAATGAACACAGAGATACATTACTAAAATGATACAAGGCCTAAGCAATATGTCATATGTGGACCATGTCAAAGATCTGTCACTATACTTCGTATCCCACAGACCTACAGACTGCTAATTGGTGACCTGTGTCTTGTATATACATTGTCCTCTCAGCCAATACTGATGGATTTACTGCTCATCAGCAAGTCAAATGGATCATAAATACTCAGTCTAGGGATCTATATCTCTTCTGCAACATCAATACGAACAATTTGGAGGGACAGGTTACACTCAGAGAGTGTACCACTTATTTGGAACAGACTCCCCTTCTATGTAAAACAAAGATCATTCCCATCCATGTTCAAGCACAGCTTGGATCTATGGATAGGAAACAGAATCTTACCCATGGAGTGCCTCCTGCACTACAGACTGTAGCAGTTGTTAAATGTTTTATACCACGCATGAGTCCCCTCAAATTATCTACTGTATATTCTCAACAGAGGAACTATATTATTATCCAGGTCTATATCAGAACATTGAAGTATTACTACATTGAATGTTCTAATATTGAACCATTTCACTCGAAACACCACAACATCGAACACTCAGAACAGCAATTTTTTTCCCAGGGAAAACTTTGCTGTTCCAACAAACATACACACAACACAAGCACACCAAAATACGTAATCCACACACATACACTTCACAAAACCCTACACTAAACCATACATACACTACTAGCTATCCACTTACCTTAACCCAACCCTAACCCTAAGGTCCGTAACTACCAGACACTCACCTTACCCGCTCCCTAACCCTAAAGTCCCTATCACACACTCACCTTACCCACTCCCTAACCCTAAAGTCCCTATCGCACACTCACCTTACCCACTCCCTAACCCTAAACTCCCTATCGCACCCTCACCTTACCCGCTCCCTAACCCTAAAGTCCCTATCGCACACTCACCTTTCCTGCTCCCTAACCCTAAGGTCCCTATCGCACACTCACCTTCATTCACACACTTACCTTAACCCAGTCCGTAACCTTCGCTCTACATTCGAGGAAATAGCGAAGCTGAAGAAATGGCCCACCGAATACTTTCCCTGGGAAAGGATTTGATATTCTGTAGCTTCGCTATTTTCAGCGTTTGATGCAAAGGGTTTGATATTAGAACATTCAAAGTAGTAATACTTCGATGTTCTTATATAAACACTATATGGTATAGGTTAATTCAAGCACCAAAAATGAAATTGGATAGGTTTAAAATGGCCTGCAAGGGCAACTAGCTAAGTACTTACCTATGAACCTACTAACCTATAAATGATTCCCAAAATCTTTTTGATTTAATTGTGTATATGTTCACACAGCAGTCCAACAAAATAAGTTGTGTAGACCATGGTTCAGTTAATGTTAGCTCTAATAGTTGCCCAAGTATAGCTACTGAAGCATTGAGAGACTTTGTAAATGCAATGAAAGTTAACTCTGCTGCTGGTTCATATGGCTTAAATGGTTTCTTTCTGTTCATTATTGCTAATTACATCTTGTCCTTTTACAGCATCTGTTTCAACAGTTTCTTAATGGTGTGTTTATTCCTGAATTCTGGAAAGAAGCCAATACAATCCTCACATCAAAAGAGAGATCATTAAAGCTATGGGCAACTATAGTCTTATCAGCCTGACTTGCATTCTGGGAAAATGTTATGACTAGGTCCAGTGTAGCCAGATGTCAAACAACTTGAAATTAAGTACTAATATCTACCAACATGGCTTTAATAAAGGACAGTCATGTTTAACAAATCTGATAAATTTTCTATCAGAATTTATGTGAAGCATTGGACTATGGCTTACCAGTTGATATTATCTATCTGGACCTGGCAAAAGCCTCAAACTCAGTGTTACATGAGATAGTCAAGTTGGAGGGACAGAATCAGCTCTTATATAACTACATGTATAATGATCTGGCTATGTGGGAGATTTTTTAAGGGTTACAATAGATGAAGCTTCCAAGGATAAACTGGTATTTTTAAAGGGTGCCCCAGGGTACAGAAATGGGACCTGTACATTTTCCATTTGTATGTCAAAATTCCCTATTTCCTGAGATATTCAGTAAATTTGCTGATGACACAAAAATGCGGAGAATTGTTACTAAAGAATCTGACCACATAGGGCTGCAGAAGTACCTGGACATCCTTCATCTGTGGGTATTAATGCAATAAAAACAAAAATCATTAATTTGGGGACGAATAATCCATCTTACTCCTTTGCCTTAAACAATGTCCTCTTGGCTGGATCTTCAAGTAACTATTGATATTTTTTTTATATTTGAAGCCAACATGTCAGCAGTTATTAGAACTTGTTACTCATTCCTCAGGGGTATATTGCCATACTATTGAGTAGGTATAATAGAGTTCTTATAGCCCTGATTCAAACTATTATCAGACCTAGTATGAAATATAGTATTGCAGTGTGCAGCTAATTGCTTTACTCAGGTCAAGAGACTGGGAAGAGTTCAGACATAGTCTGAAAAACATATTTTTAAAGTTAGAGGCTTGAATTTTAAATCCTGACTGTTTCCATATTTTTTGATTAACTATAGATTTATGAATGAGGGTATAATTTTAGGAACAAATGCAAACATGATATAGTTATGGCAGCTATCATAAGTATCCACATTTCAAATTACTCGCTGGGCACTAGAAAAAACTAGATGAATATTACTGTCCCAATTACCAAGACTCTATTTGGGTGAAAGTTTTTCAAAGCAGAGCATGGAGGCTGTTGCCTCTAAGTATAAGGAAGGAAGATAAACTGGGGTAATTTAAAACCAGTGTTGATAAATGGTCTGGAGAGAGGGTCTATCATCCATTACAAATTGTGTACAAACTCTTAAAAGGTCTCTGAAGAATCTGTTTGATTTACATACACTGAACATTGAACTAAATTAATTAGTTCATTAACTGATTTAAAAAAGATTAGTGGTCATGTTTATAGCAAACTTCACTCTTGAAACAGCTATCTTAATTCAAAAAGTCCCAAATTTATTGCATTCCTTAATATCACAAAATATCTGATGCTGAAGGTGCTCATTAAGATGAAAAATACTTCTTCATAGGACCAATATAATTTATTTGCATACCTAATAAATACCTCTAAACAAGCCTTTGCAGAACCCTTCCATAAATTTGGTAAACTGAGTTCATCTACAGAATTTGTCCACAAATATTGTAAACTGAAGTGCTAATGCCCCAACACAAGCGTAACCCTCTGATGAAATTGGGAAACTACAGAGCCACGAAACAAATCATATCTGACCTTATAAATAATGATGTGAAAAACCTTATGAGACTAGACCCACATCAGTTTGGCATTATTAAAAAGAGATTCCACCTGCTTGATTTTATTTATTTATTTTTTTGAGAAGGCCACATAGACTGTAGACAATAGTTATTCTCTTTATACAACTCATTTGGATCTCGGTAAAGCAGATGACATTGTACTTCTTGGTGGCGTCATTAATAAGCTAAATTCCTTAAAAGGAGATTCATCTGCATTCAGGTCTAGAGCCAAATGACTGAAAGATAGAACTCACATAGTTAAGGTGGCATGCGCCACTTCAGAAAGTATGAAGGTAACTAGTAGTATACTCAATGGCTCAGTACAGGGACCCCTCCTTTTCAGCATCTACTGCTCTGATCTCCAGACAAGGAATCTGAATCTTTGTTTAACTAAATTTGCAGATAACTGCAGACTGGGTGTTACTACCAAATCTCTTTCTGATGCTCATTCATTAGAGAAGGAACTAACTCTCATAAACAATTGATATATGAAAAGGGTATAAAATTACATGCTAAAAACCAAATAGTGGGAATTTACCCTTTCTCCAATGTTATGCAACCTAATAGTTGATATATATGAATAGAAGAGGTGCAACAGTTTTAGGAGGTTTTTTTTTCTATATTTTAAGTTTTGATCTTTTTAGATCGATTATTTGTGGTTCTGTTTTTTGTGTTTTTAATTATTTGAAGTTTACTTGATTATATAAATCTTACTTCTTTGGTGTTTTCCCTTCCTTTTTTGTTGTACAACCATGAAACTTATATTGTATACTGCAGCGGTCCCCAACCACCGGGCTGCAGACTGGTACAGGGCCGTGGAGCACTTGGTACCGGGCCATCTGGTAAGTAAGTGAATGCATGTATGAGTGTGTTTATGTGCCTGTCTGCGTGTGAGTGAATGCATGCTTGAAAGCCAAAGAATTTGTGTGTGTGTGTGTGTGTGTGTGTGTGTGTGTGTGTGCGTGTGTGTGTGTTTGTAAGAGTTAGAGTGATGTGTGAATGAATGCAGGCATGAATGAGGAAGTGACTGTGTGTGTGTGTGTGTGTGTGTGTGTGTGTGTGTGTGTGTGTGTGTGTGTGTGTGTGTGAGATTGGGAGAGTGAGAGCAATGTATGAATGAATGCGTAAGTGGGTGTGTGGCTTGTGGGTGTGACAGACAGTGAGAGTGATGTATGACTGAATGTGTAAGTGGGTGTGTGGAGTGTGGGTGTGACAGACAGTGAGAGCGATGTATGAATGAATGCGTAAGTGGGTGTGTGGCACGTGGGTGAGACAGACAGTGATTTGTGAATGAATGCAGGTATGAATGAGGACATGACTGTGTGTGTGTTTATGTGTAGGATCGGGAGAGTGAGAGCGATATATGAATGAATGCGTAAGTGGGTGTGTGTGGGTGTGACAGAGCGATGTGTGAATGAATGCAGGTATGAATGAGGAAGTGACTGTGTGTGTGTGAGATCAGGAGAGTGAGAGCAATGTGTGAATGAATGCAAGTATGAATGAGGATGTGACTATGTGTGTGTCTGATCGGGAGAGAGTAAGAGTGATGTGGGAGTGAATGCATGCATGAATGCAAAAGAAACTGTGTGTGTGTGTATGTGTGTGTGTGTGTGTGTGTGTGTGTGTGTGTGTGTGTGTGTGTGTGTGTGTGTGTGTGTGTGTTTGTGTGTGGTATGGACGAAAGGTACACAAACCTCATTGCTGCTGCTGCCAGTGATCACTCTCACACTTCACTCTTTCTCTCCTCCTCTCTCTCTGTCTCTCACACACACACACACACACACACACACACACACACACACACACACACACACACACACACACACACACATGCACACCATATCTCTCAACCTCTTAGTAGTGCAAAAAATCTGGACAAAGCCTAACAGAATGGGTGGACAAATAGGGACAGATTTTAAATATTGCTCTTATAACCATAGAAACTTGCTAAAATAACAGGATTTGTCTATCATGCATTTTTTCTGAAAGATATGAGGTCTAAAATACAAATGTATATCATTATTTAGTGACTTCAGTCCTCAGATCATCCCAGTGATTTGCCAGAAAATCACAAAAGTTATGAGGAACAGGCCAAAACTCAGAGGGAAAAATCTGGACATTCTGCGAAAATCTGTACAGTTGAGAGGTATGAATACCTCTCAGCCTCTTATTTAGATCAAGAAATCTGGACAAAGCCAAAAATAATGGAGGGGGGCCAATGGCCCAAAATAGGGGGCCCTTTTAAGTATTGCTCTTACAAACTTCGAAAGTTGATAGAAATACAGGTTTTGCATTATCATGAATTTACTGAAGGGTATGAAGTATGAAACTTAACTGTATGTTATTATTTCCTGAGTTTAGCCTCAATGATCTGCCAGTGATTTGCCAGAAAACAAACATTTTATGAGAAAAAGACCAAAGATATGAGGCAAAAATCTGGACAT
Source organism: Protopterus annectens (assembly GCF_019279795.1). Lineage (NCBI taxonomy): Eukaryota > Metazoa > Chordata > Ceratodontiformes > Protopteridae > Protopterus > Protopterus annectens. The sequence goes on along the minus strand of NC_056728.1, from coordinate 453,339,549 downwards.
TCTGTGAAAATCTGTACAGTTGAGAGGTATGCTGGACAGAGCCAAATAATAGGGACCAATTTTAAATATTGCTCTTATAAACATAAAATCAGTAAGATTGCCATTAGGTTTACTTACCTCGCAACCATAGTAGATCAGTGTTATGCTGTTAAGCAGAATGTACACTTTTTTTGGTAATTATTGCCAACTGTCTTTTTATTGCGCTTTGGGGATTTTCTCCCTGGGTCTGGCCTCCTCGTTAAACAAATGTCAAATAAATAAATACGTAAATATCTACTTTATTATGCATGCTGCAAGACAGCCGGTCCTTGGAAAATTGTCTTACATTGATACCGGTCCTTGGTGCAAAAAAGGTTGGAGACCACTGGTATACTGTATAACAGGATATACAGGTATAATAGAACTTGCATTCTGCAACATATTTTTATTTTACAGCTTTTTAGTGTTTTTTTTTTTTTGATTTTTCATGGCAATGAATATGTTCATAGTGATTCTGACAAGAATATTCAAATAGAGTCACAGTTCTTATTCTATGAGCACAGCTAAAGTAAGAGAATTTGGTGACCTGAGTGACAAACTCATTTAGCAATTCCCCACTAAACCTCTAAAATATACTTTAACAACTTACAAGTGACCTCAGTCATGACTTCCTATTAGACAACTTGAAAACTTTTTGTCAAACTTCTATTTGCAAATGTAATTACCTTCAAAATGACATAAATTTGACATTTACAGAGTTTACAAGTTGTCAAATATTCATTATGATTACAATCTCTCTGTGACTTGTAAGCTGTCAATATTTTTTTCAAGTTTTGATGCCTTTGTAGCCTAGATCCAGCTTGCTTACTTCACTGTCGATAACCTTTTAAAGAAAGGGGTTTCATGCTTCTATAGGTCCCCCACTGAAAATGATTTCCTCATTTCACCCTTCTCCTGTTCTTATTGTGTTTTCCAGTCATGTCTCATTGTTCTTAAGTATATGTAATCCATTTGAGGCGTGTGTTTTAATCTTGAACTTAAACACTCCTTGAAATATCAGAATACTTTTATAATTTTACCCTTTATCTTTCCTTTATGTTTTGCTTCTTGGCTAATTTTTTCACATCTACCGGTGTAGAAATTATTACTTTGTGCTATTTTCTGCACAGCTTCAGTTGTGCTAATATTCTTGCAGGAATCTAGTCTCCAAAACTCTAAAAATCATTCTTTATGTGTTCTTGTCAAGTATCTTTGCAAGGAGAAGGAATTACTGTTTTCTGCTCTTTTACTGTGCAGCCCTTAACCCTCTGAGCTGGTTTGTTGCTTTCTCCCACTAACAGAATAATTTGACATAACTCTGCAAGATTAAACACACATCTGGTTTCCCATTCTCTTGCTTTCAGTGTCACACATCTCTCATTCTTTTTTTTCCACTGTATAAAATTCAAGCTACTGCAGTGGTAAACATTCTCCTAAACCTGCATTGGTCTTTCTATTCATCCCGCCTTCCCTTTTTTATCAGCTTTAGAACTTTGTGTCTTCTACAAAAATGTGTATTTTGACCACGATGAGCCTTTACAATACCACATAGAAATAACAGTATTGGAAAGATATAGCTCAAGGGTGTTGTAAGCTGTTTGCTGCTCTCCTAACTTTATTGTCATCACCATTTATTATTGGCGTCTGTTTACTACAAAACTAGTTAACTTATATCTTAATGTTGAGTTTGGAATGGTGTCAAATTCCTTGGTAAAATATAAAGTGAAATCCATAGTCCTAGCATTCATGGTTACTTTGAAAAATACTGTAGTTTAAGTAATTCAGATTTGCCTAGTATGATTTTCCTGCTATAAAATCAGCTTGCCTTGGCCATTCTGTCCTATCAATTATAGTCCCTAAATATTTGCTTTATAAATGATTGCATCCATTATTCTAACCACTAAGGTTAAACTAAGCAATTTGTGGCTTCCGGCCTCTTCTGCTTCCACTTTTTTAAGTGATATCATGTTTCTTCTTCCAGTCCTCATGTTGACATGATTGTTTAATGAGGGAGGACAGATGACCAATATTATGGAGTTCAAAACTTCTTAGCCTTTCAGAATTAAAAAAAAAAGTTGTAACTGCAATAGAAATTAGAGCAAAAATGAATGACATGTTGCTTGTGGGCTTATGCTTCCACCATTTGTAGCACGGCTGCTTTGATTTAGCACATGGCCTTGTGGGAATTGCATTGTGCAACTAAAGTTATATCACCTACTTTTTGTTACAGCACCTCTTTCTGCAGCCCACCTGGGCATAAAACAGCAGAGGACTTCATCCTAAGTTATACAACTAAAGCACTTCTGTCTGCACGAACACCTCTGAGATCGCTACAGCTGCACACACCTTACACACTTATCGTGACCTTATTGCTTTAGTGCAGAAGTAACACATTTATTATTTACTGAAGCCCTTGCTACTGATCAAACAATAAGACACTGCTGTGACTGTGATGCAGCTTTAAGGTCAGACAGTGTAGCTGAATATGTGTCTATGTACTCTCCCTGTTTATGTTTACAGTTGGCAGTTATCAGATTCGATGACATGCTTTGATTAATATGAGGTTCAGGCCCAAATCAAGCAAATCGAGGTGCACTGATAACAAAATCAGTGAAAATCCAAGAAAGATATCAGGAATAAAACAAACTAGTGGTTTATATGTTGTAAGAATCAGTTAAGTAAGGTCTGTAATTTTCTGATTGAACTGCTGTATCTCTTTTAGACAAAGTCTGGGATAATATTTAATTTTATTAATGCTATAGTGTGCAATAAATATTTTTAACAAAATTAAAAAAAATAACTTAAATCATTAATGTGTGGAAAAGGCCAAAGGGTGGATTGATCTGATGTGTAAAATTATTTATGTCTTTAGTCAAAGGGTATATGGGCAGTTACTTTGCTACATAATTAAAAAAAAAACTTGGATAAGTGCAAGCATGATTATATTTTATTTCACACTTACCAATTTGTTTCTCTGGTTTATTAATGGAGACTGGGCCATGAGTAAAAGGAAGCACAATGTAATTATATATATTTTTGGTAGGCCAGCATTTAATTTTTTTTTCAGGCCAGTAAAAGGCCAGTCATTTAAGTGCATAAATGAAACAAAAAGGGTACGGGTGAGCTAGTGAAGAAGGTGAATGCACCTGGAGGAATGTGTGCTTATTATATTGTTAGCTGTACTAGTAAGTGTGATCTGTTTACTATGAAAATGTTGAACATTGGTTCAGCGAATGCAGAAAGTCAAATGTTAGTTAGTCAACTTTCCATGTTTCCGAAAGTTAGGAGATGGATATTACATATCAGCGAATGCAAGTGGGCATTCGCTGATATGAACTCGATGTTCTTAGTAGAGTCATGGTACAGTGAGAATTGGGAAATATATCCCTTTCCTCACTGTATTGCAATTTCAGAGTTAGAATATTTCATTTGCAGGGGGTGGGCAAAGCTCCTCACATGGGGGTGCAGGGGGACTTGCCCCCTGCTAAAACATGAAAGACAGTGTAGGTGTTTAACATACGTTTGCACCTATACTGTCATCATGTTTGAATTTTGATATAAATGTCGAATCTGTTGATGTCAATCAATGGAGTCGACATTTTAACTCATTAGTATTCATGCAGGATGACAGCATTTTTGGAATATCAGCCATTCATGTATATGAATGTTGATATTTTGATAGTAAACCAGTGTGATCTGATTATTGTAGGACATGTATGTTTAGTTACATATTTGGGATACATGCCATAGAAAAAGGGCAGATAGCTGGGAAAAGTAAGCATAGGAGCTTGGGGTAGAAATCTGAAATTTCTGTCTGCACCTTTGATTGCAAGCATATGTTTAGAACAGCCTAGAAAGGGAAATTCTCCACTTACAACATGAATGCTCATCTAAAAACAATAACCTACATTTAATGACAAAACATCACCTGCAAATTTCATTATCCCTGTATATTTGACATTCATATCTTATTAAATGTAAGCGCAAAACCACTTTATATATCATAAAGTTCATATTCCAAATTTGTGGTTCATAATGGTGCTGTAGGTATACATACAATTTTTCTGAACTTATGAAATATATTTTTGACACCTCAGCTGCTGATGAATGTATGTGTGATATTGTCCCAGCACAGTAACACAGACTTAAGTGATGTCTGTGAGATTTGATTTATTACAAGTAAATGTGATTGTCTCAGTAATCTGATTTTATTATGTTCAGGGGCTCTCACAGGTAAACTTTTGGGAAAGGGAATGAGGCCAAATTTATGAAATCAAGAATGTGCTGTAAGCAAAGCAATTTCATGGCTTAAAAAAGCAGTCACATTTCTAGTTCTTTCAAAATCCTTTAATAATTACAGTTGCATCTGAATATTGAGTGCATTGTTGAAGATATTACATTCAATTTCTTTCTAACGGTAACCAAAATTATTATTTAAAATATATTTCAAAGCTGGGATTCAGACATTTTTGAGGTTATTACTGATGTGGATGTAGCTGTAAAATGAAGTAATGGTATTGCTTTGTAAGAGAGAGAGCCCATAATCAGAGACAAGGTTTGAAGAGAATGGCTGTTTGCAACATTATAATGAACTGATAATTTGAAGAGCAGTCAGTTATACTTTAATAATAAACAGCTTTCCCATAATAAGGCTTCAGAACTTAAGTCAGTAATTGTAACTTGAAGCAGTTACTAACAGACTTAGAAAAATAATGCTGTATGTTTGAGTCCATATTACATAATATCTGGCCTTACTTGCACTCTTCACCTCAAGTGTATTATGGACCTTCTACCATTCTTTGTTTAAGGACAGTTCCTGCCTTGTATCACCCTCATTTTTCCTATCAATATCATATTAGGACTGTATTGCTACGTTTGTTCTGGACACCCCATTCTAATACAGATGTGTTTTGGTTTCATATTCTCCCCTTTTCTCTGCTTCATAAGATTTGATGTTACAGAGACGGGATAGAGTTAACTAATCAGACATGGCTTGATACCTAGCCAATGTCAATAAATGCATAACCGAAGCCATGGGATTTAAGGCATATAGCAAAACCAGTGCTACCAGGCGTACACTCCACATGCTACTAAATCAGCATATTTCTGATTACCCCTGCTTGTACATTTGGACACTCCATTCTCCCAGGCTGTAGCTTCTCCTTCCTATTTCTCCTCCGATTGCATCTTTCCTCTTCCTGGTCTCACTTTGATAACGCCTTTACTCTTCTCATTTTTGTAAACAATAAAGAGTAAATGCTAAGTACTGATGAGCAAAGTGAAGGATTCACCTGTAGCAGTTTTCATACATTTTCATTTAAATATTTCTTTTCATATGCACCAAAAAGATATGTGTGATGTAATTAAAATGCCTGAAGATTGAAGGGGCACTCTGATGCAAAAGCTTCTTTTTGCAGTCAACGCATGGTCTCTCTGAAATACATATAAATGTAAATACATAAATACAGACAAATGTATGATACAGTGTTCTGAATAACAGTAACCATGCTTGTCTTCGACTCACAGGACTGCTATTACCACAATGGCACATGTATAGTACTATGGATTCAAACTTTAGCTGTGCTTGCTTCTATACCTGTATGTTGTATATATACTGTAGTGCCACAGTGACCCAGGTTGTAGCTGAGAAGGGTCTGTCAACCAGTATATTTACCCAATTAACAAAATGAATAAATAAAATAAAAATAAATAAACACCTATGAGCAGCACAGAGGTAAACAGTTCTCCAGAAGGAGAAAGTGTGCAGATTAATGTTGAACCCTGTAATAGTGACATCCATTTTATAACTATGGAGATGGAGCACTCTTCTTGTAGTTCCTATTGTAGTTTTGAGCCCTTTTATTGCAAATACTTAAACTCTGCACAATTAAGTGTGATCGGGGGGGGGTGGTCAATATACTAAGTCTGAAATTACATCATGTCAGAAAATTAATTCCATCTTTTTCAAGATACAGCTATTTTGAAATTAGCATAAGTAGTGGGGGTGTGGGGGTGCAGTGAGATTTCTCTTTTTAAAATACCCTTTTAATGTGGAAATGTGAAATGCAAGTTTCACATTTTACTGGTTTACCTGGTGGATCATTCTTAATTTTCAGATATTATCTCTCAGTGTTCAAATATGGCACTCTGCTGTGTTTGTTAGTTAAATGAACAATTATATATTTTGGTAGTGTTAGTACCCAAACAAAGATTCTTGACACAGAACAATTTGGTGATGCTTTGAGGGAGAAGAACATAGCATAATAGGATAAGTAGTCAGATTTGCACAAGGATTCAGCAGCAGCATTCACAAAGGCAAGATTACCCATCCCCTCAATCTTCCATATGTTGTACTAACAGGAGCATAACTAACACAAGAGGGATATCATGTGACAGAGCAGTTTGCTCATGTGGCATATGAAAATTACTTGGCAGTACAACTTGCTAACAGTAAAGGAGAAGAAGGAATGTAGAAAATCTAGAAATCAGTGTATGCTATTTGACTGAAAGCACTTTAAAAATACTAAGAAGAATGTTGAAAAGGAAATTCCATCTCACCTGTAAAGAAAAGTTATCACTTTGCAATGCTGCCATAAATTCTGGCATACTAAATTATTAACTCAACCACTGCAAAACAAAATACGAGGAAGCTCCTAAAAAAGCAGTATAAACTGATCTTCTAAGGCAAAAGAGGGTAAGGGGTGAGTAGTAAAGCTTATCACTGATATGCCTACTGTATTTGGGTTTCATAAGCAAATGGTGATTCTTATATGAAAATAATGCACATTTTTAAAAAACTAAGAGCAGCTTCTTTTTTGGTCTACCTCCAGGATCCTTGCAAAATACAAAATCTAGCCTCTGCCACAATACATTAATGAATAAAATAAATAAAAAAAATAATAATGTTGGATAAGCCTGAAGCAGACTGCATTATCATTTTTTATTTGGTTTTCCCAGCACAGCAGCACACACTCTGTAATCGTAGTGATGAAATTGTTTTCCCTTTTTAACACGTTTCCACAAAGAGTTTTTGAGTCCAGGTCATACCTAAATGTGGTCACTTATGGATGAGCTTGCGTACATTGTAAGTAAATGTTACTAGATTAATAAATATTGAAAAAAGCATGCAAAAACTATGTTATCAGAGGTACTGTACTCCCTTGATGATATTTTTTTTTATTTTTTTTCTCCATATAAGCTCAATATCCTTTATTATAGATTACTATTATCTGCTATTTGCAATCACCCGTAACATTGCCTAGAGTTTATTGAATCTACAGATAGCTTTTTCCATCCACTGTGTTTCAAGACATTTCCTGACTAGTGCCATTTTTTTTTAAAGAAACACTTCTTCAAATTTCACAGCAACTATCTATCATCATATTGTTAATCTCTGCTTCAGGGTATCCATTTATCTACACACCAATCTTTCTCATCCACATCTTCTTAATCTCTATTTTAATTCTTTCCCCCCAAATTTAGCATAATAAACTCTTTTCACTGTCCCCCTGAAGTGCATATTTGCTCCATTAGCATCTTCTACAAGGTCACTAGAAGTATAATTTGCAATCTCAGTGTAGCTTTCCACTAAAGATTGTCATTTGATTCCCTTGCTGAAGTACAAAACAGAAATATTTTTCCTCAAAAACTAGATTAATATCTGATTAACATTTCACAGTTTTGGCTGGAACTTTAACGTTTTTATCTCATATGCTTTTCTTATGGCTTCTGAAACCAGGAGTTCTCACGTTTTATTCTACATAACCTGCGCCACACTAGTAAAATTGCATGCATATTACAGCTAAAAATAACTTATGTGATTTGATTTTATAAGTGAATTTTAATAAGTTTCAGGAAAATGAAATTCCTGTCTTAATGGAGAGATGATAAGGGGTCCAAATGGAGAGATAATAGGGGATCCAAATGGAGAGATGATAAAATCAGCAAGCAAATGAGAGTGGTATTGTTGGAATTGAATTCATCTTCAAGTCTTGGTGAGTTCCTTCATGAGGTGGGTCTCTGTTTTCACAAAATCTCACCAAGATGCCATTGACATATAGACTGTATTTTATATAACATACATCATGCACAGAAAAACATTAAACAAAACAAACAAAAAAAAAAAACAAACAAACAAAAAAATCATCTGGGTGCACAAGTCCCAGGATAAAAAAATGTCCAATCCTGGTAGGTGCACTAGTGCCAGGACTGGAAAAAATGACAGTGTAGAATCCTCAAGACATGGATACATTCCAACAATGGGTCTAGGCCAGTCTCAGGGGCAGGATGGGCCATCCTGTTGTAGAAGGAAGTAATAGTTCACAAAACAAAAATCACAAAAACTGACAAGGACAAAAAAGAGCCATAAAGATGATAGCATGGACTATTGAGGATAAGAAAGAAATTATGATTTTTTACTATTATGTAAGAGGTCCAGAATTTCAATACAGAAGATATGCAAACAGATTAAGTTTCATTGTGTGTCATCCATTGTTCTTTTCAGATTAGAGGGAAGAAAAATACTTCCACAACAAAAAACTGTCAAAAGCTTCAAATGCAAATTTGTATTCATTAATACAAGAGATTCATGAAAAACATCATATAGACAAAAAAACTTTTGGCTGTTTAGAAAAAAAGAAGCAACTGAGGAAGTGCAAAAAAATATAAAGAACCAAATCTATCATTTATCAAAAGGTATAAAAAATAAATATTGATATGGGAAAAAAGGAGAGATCTGATATGGTGCAATATTTATGCAGAGGAGAAAGCCAATTAATTAATACAAAAAAGCAGCTCCAAAGATATTTGAAGAGAAATACAGATAAAGGCACATGGATATGAAAAATTTCACAATACAAAAAATAACATCACAAAAGGGGAATGTAGAATAGAAGATTAATAAAGTAGAAGTTAAAAAAATAGGAGCTGAATTTATGGGATAACTGCGAAGCGAAAGATTTACTGTAGAAACTGTAACATAGGTTATGTCACAGCATGATCAAACAATGAGTCCCCCAAGTAAGGAGAAACATGAGGAGCTGAAGAAAAAATATGGACAAGGGAAAGACAAAGAGACGTAAAATGGTGCAATATTTATGCAAAGGAGAAAGCAGAACTTAATAATACAAAAAAAAGATATTTCAAGAGAAATACAAGCAAAGGCATTCAGATATGGAAAATTTTACAATACAGAAAATAAGAGAACAAATGGGGAATGGAGAAAAGGGGTCTAGTAATGGAGAAGTTAAAGAAAGAGAAACTGCAGTTGTGGATCACCTGCAAAGTGAAGGATTTAATGCAAAAAACTAACTCTGATAACATCACAGCATGAAAGAATAATGAATTCCCAAATTAAGGAGAAACCAGAGGAGTGTGAAGCTTCTGATCACTTGCCATATGAAGATACTTTGGAGCCTTCAGTAGAAAACCAGTACAAAAGTTCAGTTGGAGTTGCACACCAAGTGAAAGAACAGGAAACTGTGGCAACTCTGACACAGTCAACGTTGTGTAGTGATAGGCCAGTGAGTTCCCATATGAAAGAACAATGCATGACACACAATGAAACTGAAGAGAATATGGCACTGGAAGATTTTCTGGAACTTTCTGCAGAATGCCCACAGGAAAAAAAAGAACAAAGAATGTGTCCATAGTTTGGAAGAAAATGATCTAAGGGAAGAATTGTTTGATTTAATAGAGATGGATAGACATATTATAATCAATGAAAGAAATAGATTACAGTAAGTCAATAAGATCCAAAATGTTAGAAGTTTGATAAAACAAATGAATGCATTAATCAAGACTGTTCATAGAAATTGTTGTGATATAACAGAAGTGTATAGGATATATTACTGTGCAGCTAAATTAATAACAGATGAGGTATTACTATAAAAACACTGGGCAGTAAGGGAAAGGAAGAAGAGAAATCTAATGCCATCATGGAAGTATTGAACAGAGAAAAATATAAAGCAATTGAGACAAGAAGTACCTGTGTTTGAAGAGTGAAGAAGAGGGAACAGATCAGCAAAAAATACTCAGAAACATAAGTGATAAAAGCAATGCACAGTATCAGAACAGACCAGGACCTGTTGCACACTATTGCAAATAATAAACTAAATATCAGCACAGGCAGAAAAACTTAGAAGATATGCAGATAAATATAAAGGAAAAGTACAAAATAAGCAAGTTATTGATGATCCCAAAAACTTTTATAACTAGACACATTTTGGAGAAATATCTATGAAGATCCCGTGGAGAATAACAACGATGTAGACTAGACAGAAGAAGTAAAAGAAAAAAAAATAAGATGTTTAAATGTACAGGATATAAAATGGGATGAAGTAATGGTCAGATAAATTGAAAAAAAAATAGGAAAAGCTCCTAACTGGAAACTCCAGGCTCAGATGCAGTACCTAACTTCTGGCTGAAAGTATTAACATCTGTCCATGGAGATTTAGCCATGAGTAAGAACTATTTATATGTGTACCCTGAACAGACCCCAACCTGGTTAACAACATGAAAAATGATACTCATCCTTAAGAGTGAACTTGCGCGATATCCTAAAAACTATAGACCAGTAAGTTGCCTTCCAATGATGTATGAACTATACAATGGAATTGATGCCGAAAGAGTTACTAGTTATTTAGAAAAAAACTCAATCATTGCACTACAACTAAAGGGTGAAAAAGAAAACCATATGGAACAAAATATCAGTAGTTGTTGTTAAATAATGTCATAATGGCAATCTGTAAAAAGAGGAAGAATCTAATGGATAAAAACGTGCTGCCAAATGTATACATTGATCAATTACATTGCAGTGACCATGAAATAGTAGCAAATCACTTTCCAGCTAAGCTATGATAAAGGACAAATCATTATCCCAAGGATAAAAAATCAAAGGAAGATATTCCAGGATGACTCTTTTTCCACCGCTTGACCTTGACCCATTAAGCTGTCTACTTAATAGATTAGGTCATGACTACAGTTTGGCTCCCCGAATACAATGAAGTGTAAACACTTTTCATCTTCTCATTGTGGATGATTTAACACTGTATAGCTCATCAGATGAAGAACTGAAAGCACAATTACAAATGGTCAAAACTTTCTCAGATGATATAAAAAATGTCATTTGGTCTTGATAAAAGTGCAAATGCAACATTTAAAGCATGAAAGCTGCAGCACCAAGAAAATATCAGTCTTTGACAGGGATGCAATATAAAGAACTTCAGCATGAGGGAGTGTATACATATTTGGGAGCTGATGAAGGCTCAATAGCAAAACATGAACAAATGTGACTAAAGCTTAGTAAGGAATATTTTGGTAGACTAAATTAATACTGAAAACAGGTCTGACATCTACGAACGAAGTCCAAGCTATATACCAATTTGCTCTTTCTGTTCTCACTTACAGTTTTGAGGTGATTCACTGGCTCCAAAAGTTATTGGATCATTTGGACAGGAAAACAAAAAAAAATGCTTCATGCTTATCAAATGATTTATAAAAAAATCAGTGCATACCAAGATTATATCGTCCCCCTTCTGAAGGCGGTATGAGCTTCCTCAAAATTGATTACATGTATAGATCTGCAGTCACAGGATTGCATATATATTTGTTGACCTCACAAGATCCAAACAGACAGTTTTAAAACATGAGGAGAATAAATCTAAGATGACTTCCCTGCTTAGTTTACAGAAGCATATGGGTGTCAAGCAGGAATGCAAATCAAACCAGCAGTAGATAAAAATCAGAAAGCAACTGAATGTGCCAAAAAAATCAAAAGAAATGAGGTTTGGAACAGACCATTTTGTCCTGGGACATCTTCAAATGGGGGCAGTTACATAGACTAGCAGGAATTATGAGGATAAGGGGAGGATAGGGTTAAATGGGATGGAGGGATGTTTAGGAGGAAATGAGATAAAAGTAAGGAGGGGCGTAGAAGGTTTTGTCAACTGTAACTGAAGTAGGAGTCACATTTTGGTGTGAACTTGCTATGGCAATTACTACATTCTTGACGACCTGTTGGAACTTAAGGGTACAGGTAGGCCTTGGGTTAATAGCGGTAAGATATGATGAAGTTACATTATAGTATTTTTTCTCTCTTTCCCAAGGTTAGGGAGATGTAATTGCCTGAATGTATGTTTTATCCCTCTTTTTGTTAATTCTTTGGGAGGGAGTGAGGAAGTGTTCCTCTTCTTTTATACTTTAGCTGTAGAGCAGTGGAGGTCAGCAATTCATTGGCCAAGGACATATCTGTCTGCCATTCTGTATCTTAGTATTTGTTTGAGGGGCAGCAGAGCTGAATATTAAAGATACTCATTAGTGAGGCAGGGTGAAGCAGAAAGCTTTCTGAAATGGGCTGCCATGGCATGGGAGTTCATATCCAGCATGAAATTGCAATTAATAGGAAGAGTTTCTTTTATTGGCCTGATGGAGCTGATAGACTTATTTATTTGTGGTCAGGAGCAAGGTTTGGAGTGCTGGCTTATTGGTTATGGTCACCGTTTAGTGGGGTTCATGAATGGATGCACGTGGGGAGCATGGCCGACAGGTTTAATTTGGTTACATATACCAAGGTGGTGCCAGGTTGGTGCAGTTCATGGTTATGTCACTGCTGGGGTGGCTTTCCAGATCAGTTGGGTGAGAACCATGCCTTCCTATTAAAGGAAGCAGTGGAATCAAGGTTCAGATGGGTGAGTTGATCTTGGCTTTGCTGTATCACAAAAAACAAACAAAAAAAAAAACAAAAACAAAAAAAAGAACATCAGAAAATGAGTGGAGTTTACAGTACGTGCTTTCATAGGTCATGAAGCTGCCATTAGGAAGGATACATGTGCAGGGTAATTTTCTGGTAATTTGACAGTTTTTAACTGGTCCAGCTGTTTGATGAGACAAAGTAATTTTCACGGGTTATGGGTCAATCTGAGAGATGGCTTGGTCCTGGGGCTTAGTATTATTTGGGCCATGTTTAAGGTTGTTTCCTCTCAACAGTACAAATGTATTATAAAGTTGGTGGTAGTGGTATAGTGATGTGAGGTGTTATTTTGTCAGCTGAGCATGTGTCTGTCACTAAATAATTACATGCATTTTGTTTCAGGATTTATACCATTCAGAAATGCATGTTAAGGCAATTTGCTGCAGTTGTAGCAACACTGAAGTTTAGGAAAGCGATATTTAAAACCTGTTGGTACGCATTTGGCCATATGGTGAGGTTCCTTGTCAGCAATATTTTCCTTGCTGGGGGCACGTTGGTGGAGTTTTCATGCTGGTTGTCATTATGGTTTTGCACATGCATGGTGAGGTTGTTAGAGTGTTTACCAATTAAGTACAGATGTTCACAGAATTTCCATGAAGTTAGGGCATAACGGGCAGCGGGTTATGCTCATTTCAGGATGGTTTTGTGAATGGAATCATTCCGTAATGTTTTGGATTTACATGGGTTCAGTTGTTGTTGTGGTTTTGGCAGCTGGTTTGTGGAGAGATCTGCAATGATGTTTTCATGGGTTTTGGGCTCCTGAGGTGGGAGGTGGTCTGCGCATGCATGGTGGAGATAGGAGTCGTTGTTGTGGGAGGTGAGCTTGAACGTTTGTAGGTTGTGACTACTGTCTGATGTTTTGCTTTTGGTCCTGGAGCCAGGTAGTAGAAATTATACATGTACTTATCTTTGAGACTGTTTATTGGGTTAAACAGAGTAAGAAGGACTGTCTTTTGAAGTTCTGAAATGCAAAAGGTGGGTTGTAATTTTAAAAAGTATATTTTGCGAAAATACAGACAGTCTTCAGTTGAATGAGTCATAATAAAACATTATCCACTGGAAAGAGTCATGCATTTTATTTTAGGTCTCTACTTATTCCAGTGTTTTGCTGCTCATGACAATTGGTAGCTCTCTAACAAATTAACGGGATGATCCGAGGGCTGAAGTCACTGGGTGGTGTCATGCATTTGAGTTTGGATATTCAGATCTTTTGAAGTTTAGCAATATTTTAAAATCTGCCCCTAATTTTGGCCTTCCAGCTGTTGACTTGTGCAGGGTTTTCAGTGCTTGATTTGTACTAGTAGTCTACAGTTTGTGTTTGTGGAGATGCAGATGCCAAGCAGAGACTGCATTAGGGGAGGTTACTTTGCAATTGGAGCATGCCATTTCTGGATCCTGTTTATTTAGCAGCAGAGCAATATATATAGCTGTTGTTTTCTTTGTGATGTTGTTTCTTCATAAGAAGTGGAGTTTTGATCTGCTCAATGGCAAACAAGAGTACTGTTCCTGGTGTTTTCACCTAGACACAGACAGTGCAGAGTGTCTTGGGATGACAGTATGTTGTTAGTCTTAAAACAAAGTTGGGGCAGGTATACGCATTCTTAATTAAAGGACACAGCTAAGACCTGCTTTGCTGAATGTTTGGTTAGCAGTTGGAGTACTCCAAAAAATCATATTGTTTTGAAGGTAAGGTGCTGCACTTGGGAAATTAAAGAACTAGTACATTTGGATAATGGCACACGATTAAATGAATAAGATTCGGATCCTTTGGGGGAAGGCAGGATAATGGCACATGACTAAGTTAACAAGCTTTGGATCCATTGGGGGAAGGCAGGCCAATGCAAGCTAATGATTTTACCAGCATTTTAAATTTGTAGGAGTTTTGGTAGCAAGGGGTGGGGGATAGTAAACAAGCACAGCCGAGTTGTGCATGCCGGGCATGAGAAAATAATAATAAATACAAGGAGACGGTGAAGAAGCAGGAAACCAGACTGGGGATTTTGGTGACCAGTATAATAAATATGGCAGTGACGTGGTTCTGTAAGAGATATACAAAGGGAGGTGTTTTATCACTCACTTATTAAATATGTAAAGTACCAACACTGATTTTGTTGGCATTCTGGCCTTAAAAGGTTCAGAGGTGTAGGTAAAAGGTGGAGAGGTATGGTAGCTACTGTAGGTGAGGGGGAAGAGTTTTGATGACCAGTTCTTTTGATGGTTGCATAACTGTTAACCTTTCATATCCAAAGGAAGAATATCAAACATCATAGAGTGGTGCAAGTGGGGTATGTGCTGGAAAACACAATGCTAAGGGCTTATTAGCAATGTCCACTAGGAGGGTCACAGAAGGGTTAAAGTATGCTACTCACCTGTATGACTATATATTTAATTAAAATAAAAAGTGAGGTAAATAAAGGGTAGTTTGGGAGGGTGATAGGGGATTCAATCATATTAACAGAAAGGATAGTCAGGAGTTGGCAATTTTGTGGAACATTGCTTCTTTGTGGAGCAAGTGGCAATAGGTGGAACTCTAACAACAATAACTACGAGGCTCATAGGACAGTTATCAGGTGATAGCTTTATTTATAGAATAGGACTTTTAATGAAATAATGATTCAGTTTGAACATGAACTGTTATGACCATAGATGAATGGTCCTCCTGATGCGGTACACATGAGGTTTGATTTGGTTATGTTGTAAAGGTATTTCATTTATTGTGTTAGGCCCCTTAACTGTCAGTACTGCGGGCATGTTGGGTTATAGGACAAAGCATAGGGGTGAAGGTGACAAGGTTGCACCTGTCTTAGAGATGGGGGACTAGGGGCGCAGTGTAGTGGCTGTGCAGTTGATGAACAGGGTAGGCCCCTGGCAGTGCTTAGGTTGCCATTAAGATGTTTTGGTTACTTGTGTGCTGAGAATTTACAGTTTCTTTCTTTTCCAGGTGGGGAAATGCAGAGCGGGCATCAGTCAGTGACCAGAAGGAAGTGGGCAAAAGGAGATGGTGGCTGTTGTAGTCAATGTCCCAGTGAGACCACAGATGGGAGAGTGCAGAGTGAGCAACAGTCAGTGGCCTGAAGGAAGTTGCTTTGAAAGATGGGAAGTGCAGAGGACCATCAGTTGGTGGAGTGTATAAGCACTCTTGAGAGGAGATGATTGCTAAACCTTCTTCGGTAAGTATTAAACTTGACATGTCAGATTTGGGGCAGGGTGCTGAAAGGTGATGCACGTTAATTTATAGGCAGGGTGAAGTAGGTTTGGCAGTGTTCAAGGGGAATTGGGGTGGCTATAAAGGATAGAATTATTGTAATTGGTGTTTGGGGCAGTTTTGGGGGGCTTGAGAGAGGGGCTTCATGTTCTTTGGGTATAGGATTGGACAATGGGGGACTTTCATGCTTTGACAGTTAGCATGGTTGGAGTAAGCTAGGGACAAGGAAGGGTTATGAATGTTTGTAGCTCTTCAGTTCTGTATTTCAGGTAGTTTAATCAGTTTGCATGGGATTTATTGAGCGTCATTGTGTAAGGTTTAATAGGCTGGGCATTCTGGTAGGTTCCAGTGTGGCAGTTAATGGTTGGGGTTTGAGCATGTAGATAGGGTTGGTTTTAGGGTATTTGCTAGTAATTTTGGAGGCAACAGCAAATTTTGGAATTGATATATTGTGGGAAGTTTTCAGATTGCAGGTTGGCAGGAAGGGAGTGTGAAGAGTGGTTAAAGATAGATGAAGGCTGCCAGCCTAGCTGGATAGAATTTTGAAGATAATTCTGTCATTTTAAATATGAATGTAAACTACAGGCTTGTTGTCTTAAATGTAAAGAAATAGTGTTACACGTGGAACTGGAAAAAATGCAACAACAGTACACTCTGCTGGCAGAAAGCTGACCAAGTAAAGCATGTTGTGACCATTTGATCAAAGTCGGCTCCAGCCTGGCTAGATGAAGACATTCTTTCTATTGTTTTAACCAAGAGTTAAATTGCTAGATTTAAACATGCAAATGTATTTTTATTGCTCTGCTTCCCGACCAGCTGCAAGATAACAAAAGGAGATGTTAAGAATGTAAATGCAGTTTCTGTTAGCCTGCGAATCCAGGGAAGTGTGAAGAATGATGTAATGTGTAGCCTGGGAACACCAGGAAAGTGTGAAGAATGATGTAATGTGAATCAGAACTGCAATTTCAATTTAAACAGATAACCAGAGATTATTAAGCATTTTGTCTTGACCATTCAACTCACAGCACAGTCTTGCTCATAAGTAAGTTATCTTAGACGTGTGTTGTCTCTTAGAAATAGCTAGAAACCAGAAAGATTAGACTAACTGTTTTTCTGTGATGTCAGAACTGTACTACTGAATTATTTTAAGTATTTCTCTGTGATCTCTGATCTCTTGACTAGCACTGTGTAGTAAGAAGTATTGTTTTGTGTTTTTATTATTTATTATTAAATATTTTAAAACCTTTCAACTGTGGCTGTTTTGTGTAGAGATAATTTAAGCTCTAGAGTACATTGCATATTTATAGTGATTACTGTACTAAGTTACTCTAATAAGCCTTGACTTAGTGATACTACCAATTGGATAATAATATTCCACAGTAATAACTGGACACCCTTATAAGGAATTTGAGTAGCTGATACATATTAGCTGGGTGGTGGCAGTGATTTCTACCGTATAGTCTGGGTAAAAGGGGGACAGCTGGAGAACCTGTGCCAGCTTTCCCCAGGAGTGTCTGTGTGGTTGTATAAACTCTTAATCTCAAAGTGTGTGTGTGTGTGTCAGCTACTTGGGCAGGAACATGAAGCACTGGTTTGACAGAAAGGGTGCTGGAGGTTTTAGCTTGCCCACTAGGCTGAGATATGGACCCTATAGCTGTGCCAGTGGGGAGTCTTACTGAGGACTTGGAGAGCAAGGGAGCGACCATCCCCAGACTGACTGTGATCTCTGTGTGCTCTTAAGGGAAATTGCACTTTACTGTGTGTATTTGTTATTCTTTACTCCTATATGAGATGCCCCTCACTGGTGTTAGTGATGAGAATTGAGGCTGCTAGATTGCTGAGCCAGGGCACAGGCATCACATATTAATTGTTTGGCAGTGGTGAGATATCCACACCATATAATAATTGGTTGGCAAATACTAATTGGTTTGTAGTGGTGTGGGCAGAGTGAATTCCTGTAGCTTGTGTACAGTGAGCTTTGAAGGTGTTTTGTTCTCTAAAACAGCCACACACTGAATACTCAGAGTTCAGATCACAATTGTTTTATTTCTTTTGTTAGCTTAGTTAGTCAGGGTGAGCAGGCAGCATGTCAGCAGAGGAGTATGGAAAGCTGACAAGGAGCCAGCTGGCTGAGATTTGCCAGGCTAGGGGACTGATGCATGGAAACCTGACTAAGGCAGACCTGATTTCAGCCTTGGTTACAGCTGCATCAGATAACAGCAACCAGGAGGACAATCAGACTGGCAGTGGAGATATAATACCCTCGGAGAATGGACAGCTCACCCTTTTTGCAGGGATTTAAAAATCCATCTGGAGCTAAAGAGACTTGAGTTGGAGGCCAGGTGTGTGGAAATAGAGGCAACTGAGAGACTGAGGAGTCTAGAGAGTGAGGACAATGAGAGACTGTGACATTTGCAGGCTGAGGAGAATAAGAAACTGCTATGCCTAGAAGATGAGGAAAAGGAAAGGCAGAGGCAGCATGAGAAGGAGATGCTGACTCTTTGCCAGATTCATGGAGGTAATGGGGAAGGGAGTAACTGGACCCCAGAAGCACAACAGGTCAGTAAATTTCTTCCTCAATTTAAAGAGGGGGATAATTGTGATAGTTTCATTCATATGTTTGAGAGGGTATGCAAACAGTATAGTGTTGACCAAAGGCTCTGGGTACGGTTCCTGACCCCCTTACTTCATGGTAAAGCTGTAACTATTTTTGTCAAAAATGTCTGACATTGCATGTTTTGATTATACTGTTGTTAAAAGTCATTTGTTAGAGTTGTTTAGGCTAACACCTGAAACATACAGGAAAACGTTTTGTGAGCATAGATGCAAGGCAGATGAAAGTGTGTGTGAATATGCTGCTGAACTGAGCACTTACTTCCATAGGTGGGTGAGTGGGTGTCAGGTCACCACTTTTGAAGGGCTGGCAGACCTTTTGGTGAGGGAACAAGCCCTTTGCCTGAGGACATGAGGATCTGGTTAGCTGATAGACAATGTGCTACTTCAGATGAGTTGGGGAAGAAGGGAGACCTATACCTGGCAGGCAGGGCAGCCCTGCACAGGAAAGGGTCCCACAGTACTGCTCATGGGTCTAAAGGAACCCATGGTGGGCAGCACAGACTGTCCCAACTGAATCTGTCAGTAGCAGGGGAAGCCACTAGTCCAGGTACACTTGCAGGAGCTAGGATTAAATGTTTTGAATGCAACCAGTGGGGCCATGTGGTATACAGGTGTCCATGGAGGCTAGGTGGAGAACAAAAGGTGAGAGAGCCAGCAGGTGGGAGAGACAAAATGCCAATAGTAGGTTGTCTTGAGACAACAGGGGTAGCGAACTGCCATCCTGCAGATGTCCTGATAGGGAAAGATTTGGATGAGGCAGTACCATGTGCTTATGCAGTTACACACAGTCAGGCTAGGAGACAAGCATGTGGGTCTGGTAGCCTGGGGGAGACCCAGACAGACTGCATACTTGCAGCCAGGACTGGTGAGGTGGTTACTTCAGGGAGGGAGCTAGCCTGTAGCAGTGTGACTGAAGGTGAGCCACAGCTGCTTGTGGGTACTGATGGTCCCTTGGACAGAGTGACCGCAAAGGTAGAGATGAGTAGTAGTACCCAGGCTGACAGTGAGGCACCACTGTCAGAGGACACCAGACTTCCTGTGGAAGGGGAGCTGGGAAGGGTTACAAGGAGAGAGTTGAGACAGGTTCAGCTCTCAGACCCTACATTGCAAGGCCTGAGGCAGGTAGCAAGCAAGGCATCTGATTTTCAAGGGAAGGGAGAATCTGTATACTGGAACAAAGGGTTACTGTACAGAGAGTGAACCCCTGAGGGAGGGGTAGAAGGTGAGAGAGTACAGCAGTTGGTAGTGTCTAGAGCCTACCATCTGGTGCTTCTAGCTTTAGCCCGTGATATTCCCTTTGCAGGTCATATGGGCATAAAAAGTACAAAGAGGCATATTATGCAGAACTTCTATTGGCCTGGAATTTCCAGAGATGTAACAGGGTACTGCAGGACCTGTGAGCAGTGCCAAAAGGTAGGCAAGGCAGGAGACAAGGTAAGAGCTCCTTTGATACCTTTACCTGTGATTGTGGAGCCATTTTAGAGGGTAGCTATGGATATTTAGGGTCCTCTGAATACCCCAGGCTCCACAGGGAAAAAGTATATCCTAGTGGTAGTGGGTTATGCTACACGACACCCTGAGGCAGTGGCTTTGTCCTCCATTGAGGCAGAGAAGGTGGCAAATGCTTTGTTAGAGATTTTCAGCAGGGTAGGTTTCCCAAAAGATATACTGACTGACAGAGGTGCCAATTTCATGTCAGACCTGCTGGCTTGTCTGTGGAAGTCCTGTGAGGTGACGCACATGAAGAACACCCCCTACCATCCCCAGACTAATGGTCTTGTTGAGAGATTAAACTCTACAATCAAGTCCAAGCTACAGGCATTTGCAGATCAGTTTAAGAGGGAGTGGGAAAAATATTTGCTCCATCTGTTGTTTGCTTACAGAGAGGTTCCCCAGGAATCCACAGGTTTTTCACCCTTTGAGTTGCTGTATGGGCATAGGGCGAGAGGACCTCTAGATTTAATTTGAGACTAGTGGGAAGGTGAGTGTGAGTCTCACAAGGAGGCTGTTGTGGCAAACATCCTAAACCTCAAGACAAGGCTCATGGAACTCATGGCCATGGGCCAGGAGAACCTGGCAGAAGCCCAACAACAGAAAAGGATTAGTATGACAGGAATTCTCGAGCTAGAGAGTATGCTGTGGGGTAGCAGGTAATGGTTCTCATTCCTGTCAGACACAAAAAACTGCAAGCAGCTTGAGAGGGACCCTACAAGGTGGTAAGAAAGCTAAGTGATGTTAATTACATGGTGGAACTACTAGGCAGAAGGCAAGGGCACAAATTGTACCATGTTAACATGATGAAACTTTACCATGATAGGAAGGCTGTTGTGCTGAGCATTTGCAGTGGATTGCAGGAGGAGTCTGTGGGAGATCTGGGGACTAATCTCCTCAGTGAGGCTAGGGCTGACACCTCAGTGGAAGGGGTAGCAATGCCCCAGCAGCCATCTCCTATCCAGGTTCGAGAAATGTAAGCAGTGTTGCAGGAATTTGGAGACATGTTCACTGGGAAACCAGGGTGCAGCCACCTGGAGCAGCACCAGGTGGATACAGGACCCCAAAGGCTTATTAGGTAGGCCCCTTATAGAGTGCTTGAGAGAGTCAAACAGACTCTGAGGGGGGAGGTACAGGAGATGTTGGAACTAGGGGTGATTCAAGAGTCCAAAAGTCCCTGAGCCTCCCAGTGGTGTTGGTGTCAAAGAAGGATGTCAGCACCAGGTTTTTTGTGGACTACAGGAAATTAAATAGTCACACAGAGTCAGATGCTTACCCCATGCCTAGAACAGACGAGGCCCTAGAGCAGCTGGGTGGGCCTAAGTATCTTACAACCATTGATCTTACCAAGGGTTACTGGCAGGTACCCTTGACTCCCAGTGCTAGAGGGAAGCCAGCCTTTGTGACTCCTTTTGGCTTGAATGAGTTCACAAAGATGCCCTTTGGGATGAAGAATGCCCCAGTGACTTTCCAGAGGCTGGTAGATTGTATCCTGGCAGGAGCAGGAGGGTTTGCCCTTGCTTACCTAGATGATATTGCCATCTACAGCCATTCCTGGCCAGGGCACCTTCAGCATGTCAGGGAGGTGTTGGGCAGACTACAGAGGGCAGGGTTGACCATTAAGCGAGCAAATGTCAGGTGGGTATGGCAGAGGTCTCCTACCTAGGACATAGAGTGGGGAGTGGTAAGATAAGGCCAGAACCTGCCAAAGTGGAAGCCATTAAGGCATGGCCTGCACCTGTTACTAAAATGCAGGTGAGGGCACTCTTAGGAACAGCAGGGTACTACAGAAAGTTCATCCCCAGTTATAGTACCATAGCTGCTCCCCTCACAGACCTGACAAGGAAGAACAGGCCAGATAAGGTAGTGTTAACCCCAGCATGTAAACAGGCATTCCAGATGCTTAAAGAAGCTTTGGGAAGACCCTCTGTGTTAGCCAGTACAGATTACAGCAAAGAATTTGTTGTGCTGGTGGATGCTTCAAACCATGGGGTGGGAGAGGTACTTAGCCAGATTTCTTCAGAGGGAGAAGAGCACCCAGTGGTTTATCTCAGTCAATGGCTCCAACCCATGGAGGAATGCTATGCAGCTGTAGAAAAGGAATGTCTAGCCATAGTGTGGGCACTGAAGAAACCTCAGCCTTATCTGTATGGAAGGAAATTCACTGTTATGACAGATCACAACCCCATAACATGGTTAAACAGAGCCAGCCAGCAAAATGCCACATTACTAAGATGGATCCTGGGGTTGCAAGCATATATGTCAGTGCAACACTGCAGTAGGGTTAGCTATGCCAATGCAGAAGGGCTCTCAAGACAGGGAATAAGGTAGGTATACTCAGATAGACCTGACCCTCTGAAGCAGTGTTTCTCAAGGGTCACTTGAAAAACTAGCTTGAGTTCTCTGGGGGGGAGGATATGTGAACAGTGGGTAAAGATAGATGAAGGCTGCAGCCTAGCCAGATAGAATTTTGCAGATAATTCTGTCATTTGTAAATATGAATGTAAACTACAGGCTTGTTGTCTTAAATGTAAAGAAATAGTGTTACATGTAGAACGGGTAAAAATGTGACAACAGTACACTCTGCTGACAGAAAGCATTTTGTTACCCTTTGATCTAAAGTTGGCTCCAGCCTGGCTAGATGAAGACATTCTTTCTATTGTTTTAACCAAGAGTTAAATTGCTAGATTTAAACATGCAAATGCATTTTTATTGCTCTGCTTCCTGGACAGCTGCAAGATAACAAAAGGAGATGTTAAGAATGCAAATGCAGTTTCTGTTAGCCTGGGAATGAAGTGTGAAGAATGATGTACTGTGTCGCTTGGGTACCCCAGGAAAGTGTTAAGAATGATGCAATGTGAATCAGAACTGCAATTTCAATTTAAACAGAGAGGGACAGAGATTATTAATTATTTTTGTCTTGACCATCTAACTCACAGCACTGTCTTGCTCATATGTAAGTTATCTTAGACTTGTGTTTTCTCTTAGAAATAGCTAGAAGCTAGAAAGATTAGACTAAGTGTTTTCCGTGATGTCAGGACTGTACTACTGAATTATTTTAAGTATTTCTCTGTGATCTCTGAACTCTTGACTAGCACTGTGTATTAAGAAGTATTGTCTTATGTTTTATTATTTATTATTAAACATTTTAAAACCTTTCAACTGTGGCTGTTTTGTGAAAAGATAATTTAAGCTCTAGAGTACATTGCATATTTATAGTGATTTCTGTACCAAGTCACTCTAATAAGCCTTGACTGTTTAGTGATACTACCAACTGGATAATAATATTGCACAGTAATAATTGGACACCCTTGTAAGGGCCTTTGAGTAGCTGATAATTATTAGCTGGGTGGTGGCAGCGATTTCTACTGTATAATCTAGGTAAAAGGGGCACAGCTAGAGAACCTGTGCCAGCCTTCCCCAGGAGTATCTGTGTGGTTGTATAAACTCTCATCTCAAAGTGTGTGTGTGTCAGCTACTTGGGCAGGGACATGAAGCACTGGTTGGACAGAGAGGGTGCTGGAGGTTTCAGCTTGCCCACTAGACTGAGATTTGGACCCTATAGCTGTGTCAGTGGGAGTCTTATTCAGGACCTGGAGAGCAAGGGAGTGACCAACCCCGGACTGACTGTGATCTCTGTGTGCTCTTAAATGAAATTGCACTTTACTGTGTGTATTTGTTATCCTTTCCTCCTATATGAGATGCCCCTCACTGGTGTTAGTGATGAGGATTGAGGCTCCTTGATTGCTGGGCCAGGGCACGGGTGTCACAGAGAGTTCGAAGGAAGAATCTTAATTGCTTAGTTTAGGTTGGTGCTGATGGCTAGCAGACCCTTTGTAGGAAAGTATTAATATTAATACAGTAGTCCTTGGTAGCAGTGCTGCTGTGAGACTTTAGTACTGTTAACCATTAGTTTGGACTACAGGGGTGGGATTGTAGGTATTGAGGCTGTGGAAATGGGAGGACAGGCATATTTGGGGTAGTAGGGAGTTAAGTTAGGGCTATTTGTAATCTGTTGATTATGGATGATGGTGGTTCTTTATGGTTATGATGGCTGCTGCTATGTGGATGTTTCATGTTACTCAGTTTAGTTGGGGGAATTGGGGTTATTACTGTTTACACAAGTTGCTGTCATACTGACTGCATTGGTAGATTTGCAAGAGACTAGGTAAACAATTTTTGTTTTTTCTTCTGCTATATATGGCAACTGTAAGCTAGACAGCTCTTAACATTTTCTGCAGTGATCTGTGGGGATATTTTTGCAATGTTGGTCACATAAATGTTTAGCAGACTATTAGATGTTTGCATATGGAAGTCAATAGGTGATGCAGGTAAGGTATATTTATATTTATATTTATATTTAACTTATCTTTTTACAGTGCTTAGTTGAAATCTTCAGTGGGTATTTTTGGTGTGTATTGAAGGTCACTGATGCTGTTGCATGTTTATTGCTTTGGCTGTGAAAGGATTTTATGCAGGTAAGGTGGGGTTGGGCTGAGATAAGGGAGTTAGGGCAGTGTAATTGGGGGGCAATTTGAAGAATAAAGGCACTTTTTGCCATGGTTTAATGCCTTTAAGAAAGTTTGATGGGTTAGTGTCATGAATTTACAGTGTTCTTTCTTTTGCAGATGTAAGCAGTCAGGGCTTGAAGGAAGTGGATTTGGAAGGTGATGGATTTTTCGGGGTGGCTGTTCCTGCCATTCTGAATACACCAGTTGCAAGAGATGTTTTGGTCATCAGAGTGGTATGCAATGAGGTTTTTGAGGGCAGTAAGCAGAATGAGCAAAGCCTTGAAGGAAACTGAGGTGAAAGATAATGAATTTTGTCACTGTGGTTGTTCTGGTGTGGTACATATTATTACTTTATTCAGGTTCATTGAGGCACAGTTAAATTTACACTGGTTTGGGATAGTGGGGTTTTTGGGTATTTGCAGGTATGCGGGTGTTTTAGGGGATAGTTCAGGTTTTGGGTACCGTGTCTATGAGGGAGGCTTAAGAAAGGCATGGATTGTTGTGTTTCGCTGCAGATGAGGGATGGTCTTAAAGATTTAGCTGGAGTTTAGAAAATGAGTACACCAAATGATGTTTTGCCTTAGGATGGAAGCTTTGGTGAAGAGGGGCAACAGCCTGGTCAGGCTGGTGGGCGGAGAAGAGGGGCAGGCTTGCCCTCTTCTGTTCCCCCTCTGGTGATGGATGTGCAATTCAATAAGTTTGGAAGGAAAGTGAGTAGTTGCTCTGGTGCACAAGTTAATAAGCAAGCTGAGCTGCTTATATGGATGGTGGTGTAATTCAATAAAATGAAGGTCAGTGGGGTAACACTGCCTTTTTAGTGCAAATATAAGTGAGCAAGTGAGGGATGCTGCTTATCAAGGGTGAGCGGTTGCGCTGCCCTTATAGTTATTGTATGTTTTCTTTTATGGATGTTATTTTCACTGGTGTCTTGTTTTTGGTTGAAATTATAACTATTGGTTAACAGTCATATTTATGGAAGTTTAATAAAGGTCATCAAATGTCATTCAGTGTTGTGTGTTTATTGAAGTGGACCAGGACAAATGAGGTTTGGAACAGACCATTTTGTCCTGGGACATCTTCAAATTGGGCCAGTTACATAGACTAGCAAGAATTAAGAGAATAAGGGGAGGATAGGGTTAAATGGGATGGAGGGATGTTTAGGAGGAAATTAGGTAAGGGTAAGGAGGGGCTTAGAGGGTTTTGTCAAGTGTAACTGAGGTAAGAGTCACATTTTGGCTTGAACTTGCTACCCTCCCACCCTCCCCCTTTTTTATTATTGGGGATTGTGGTTATTTCAGTTTGGGAAGGCGAAGAAGAAGGTTAGGCTTGCCCTCTTCTGTTCCCCCTCTGGTGATGGATGTGTAATTCAATAAGTTTGGAAGGAAAGTGAGCGGTTGCTCTGGTGAAAAAGTTAATAAGCAAGCTGAGCTGCTTATATGGATGGTGGGGTAATTCAATAAATTGAAGGTGAGCGGGGTAATGCTGCCTTGTTAGTGCAAAGATAAGTGAGCAAGTGGGGGACGCTGCTTATCAAGGGTGATCAGTTGTGCTGCCCTTATGGTTATTGCGTGTTTTCTTTCATGGATGTTATTATCACTGGTGTCATGTTTTTGGTTGAAATTATAACTATTGGTTAACAACCATGTTTATGGAAGTTTAATAAATGATGTCAAATGTCATTCGGTGTTATGTGTTTTTTGAAGTGGATCTGGACAAAGAATATAAGCTGAAGGATCAGATGAGAAGGCAAGAAAAGTAGAAAATGCATAAATATAGTCGCTACTACAGAAAACTCCTGGGAATAACCTCATGTCAATTAATATTTAATACAGGAATGACTATGGAAAGGTGAATTCAAACAAAAGATGAAAAGTTAATATTGGCGGACCAGGATAGTGGACTAAGTACACGTTGGTTTACAAAGTCCATTGAACATGTCATAGAAACAGATAAATGCAGGTTTTGTAGAACACAATTGGAAACAGTTACATGTCTTGTTGCTGGGTATGATAATGGCAGAAGGCCTGTATAGTGAAAGGCATAATAATGTGGCAAGTCTGGTATATTGGGGATTGTGCAAACCCTATGGTATTGAAGTAGCTGAGAAGCATTGGAAACATGATCCACAAAGCATTATAGAAAATGATGAAGTATATATCATGTGAGCTCACCCATTACTAACAGTTCAAAAAGAAATTGAGAAAATTAGATACAGTAGTCCATGAAAAGAAGACAAAAGTAGCACTGAACATTAAAATTGCTACAGCCGGTGATTACAGCGTCCTATGTACAGAGAGGCATAAAATACCAGGATTTAAAGGCAGAAATAAGGGCAATGTGGAAGAAGGATACCCAGACAGTTCCAATAATAGCAGGAGCAATTGGTCTCATAAAAAAGAATATACAGTCTAATTTAGATATGTTATCGATACATGTAACTCCATATGAATTACAGAAGGAGTCAGTTCTGGTCACATTGCAGCTGCTACAAAGAACACTTTTGGCTAACATCAAAGATTGAAACAGTACTAATTTCATGAACTTTAATCATACTTTGACTTAGGAATGGGGTCCATAATTATACTTTGACATAGGAATGGGGTCCATTCCCATTCTGGTATTAGAAATCGAATATTGTTAGAGAAATTACAAAGTAGAATTGCAGACATATTACAGCTAAAAAAATAACTTATGATAATTTGATTTTATTAGTGAATTTTAATAAGGCTCAGGGACAAGAAATTGTGTGGAACCTGCCTTTTATGAATCCCTAAATAACAATTAAGCGCTATAACCAAGGGTTTGTTTTATTTACATTCTGCTTAACTTTGCAGTATTTTAAAAGTGATTTTAGATCAGACATTTCAGTTCTAAACTAGATTTAAATTATTTTTATATAGCAAAATAATAGTTACCAAAAGATCAGATTTCTCAACCAGACATTTCAAGGTGCTCCTTATATCTGCTGGACCAATCTGGTGACCACTTTTCTCTATGACTAACATGCTCAGTTTAGCCAATGCTTTCTGAAAATGTCTTTTGCTATGCTAATGACACATACTTATTTTGCACCTCTTTATTAACAACAAAATATCTACATATCAGTTAGCAAGAACTATTTACAAAAGTAGTTATCATTTATGTGTACATTATCAGATATAGATGACCAATATTATACCTCATCCGCAAAATGTGACTTGAAACCAAAGTTCTAAGTCTGACTAAAAACACAAAAGAAGCTAAGCTTTCATGTGTGATATTGCAAAGTAACACAATGCTGTGTAAATGACGGACAGTAGCAAAGATCAAAGGACATCACTGCAAAACATACACTGGTGTTTTTACCAGAGACAGTGCAAATGTAGGCAATCACAGTACTTTTACTGTAAGCAACTAGAGACATCATGACAGTAAATGTTCTCCTTGTCATTGAGCAGTTTGTATCCTTATGAAATGACATCATGAAGTCAAAATCCTTGACTAAAACAACATAATTGCAACTGTTCCTATGAAGACAATTTGGGACATAACACAGAAAATAATCATGACTACTCCAGTAATGCAGATGCATAATTGATGCAGAAAAAAGGTATGACAAAACCATATTTGCATTTTTTTAGTTTTTGGATGCTAGTAAAAAGCACAGTTATAAGAGTTTTATTTGGGTGCTATTGTGACAGCTGGAAAAATGCTCAGTAGATTGCCAGTAAGACATACAAACAAGCTTAAAATGTCAACAGACGTATGAAACCTGACACTATTAGCGGAATGGACACCATGATCAAGTTATTTGCCAAAGCAACCAGAGTTAAAAAAAATACTATGATTTGCTAATCATTCCAACAGTCCTGTTATTGTGATCATTCTGGTACTGATGAGGTTCAAATCCAATTACTGCTAACCAAATGTCAAGCCAGATATATGTGGAACAGGAATTATGTTCCTTGGGCTTCACTCCACTGTCCACAAACATATCTGATGGCCACCAGAAGGACAGTCTCTTGGAAAACATTGCTTGCATTCAATAGGTTAAAGTAGAAAAGCTGAACGCAGATCTGGCTGACTGACCAATTCACTAAATAAAATCTGGCTTCATGTGTATGCAGGAAATGTAAATTGCTGCCCTGGGTATGAGTTTCTAATATCCATGCAGAAAGTACAAACGCGCATTGATTACTTACTGATCTGTGTCTTTGGCCTAGTACCCCCAGTACCTTTCCTGCCACTCTCTGTCTTTAAATGACCATTTATATGTTTAAACAATACAGGCCGCATGAATGAAGCTTAATGTTCACTCTTTATTTACATATAGCAAAATAACCAAGAGTCTTGATTTATACCTTCAAAGTTTAAATTACCAGTCTTTACAACGTATATAATCACATTAGCAAAAAATATCTGGCCAAGAGGCTATATTTGATAAGTCACTGAATACCATAAAAGTGCTTAAAGAAAACTTACTCTAAAAAATCATTCCTCTTTCAATAAATAAATAAATACTAGTGCAATAAATATTGCAATAAATATTTCATCAGTAACTCCTTGTTTAATCCAACTTGGTCTAAAGTCCAATAAGAAAAAAAAAATAGCCATGCCTCTTTCTTTAAAAATATGTCAGACTCAGTCAAATATAGAAGATAATAATAACATGCATATACATCAACATATCTCAAATTAGATGAACCACTGTTATGTTTTTAATAAAAATGCACTTCTTCCAGTGTCCCTTATCACTGGTAACTGCATTTTAAAGAAATTACCTTCACAAGGACATGAATGCACAATTCACAGGGAATGGTGGTAGAATTCTTCAATTCCCGACAGCTTTCATCTTACCAAGGTGGTATTGCCACCACCCTGGATATAGCCAAATAAAACAATATTACAAGAAAACACCAAATGGCAGTGTACAGAGCTGTCTGGCCAATTAGATGCAGCTACTAGCAGCCTAAGAACCCAAAGTGCTGACTAATTTTCTCAGATAATAATACACTGATAAATACTAAGCATAGTATCTTCAAAGTGGATAAATACATAAGCAAAAACCTTACTTAGGCAACCAAGAACTTAAGACAGTGTTGATACAATTTATGCAGAAGTAAATATTTCAGCAATGGACAGAGAATAATAACCACTTCCTTCAACAGAATACTTACAAGAAGAACCCTATCTAATAAAGGCAAAATAAATACCCTAACTGAATCTTTTTCAGTAATACTAAATCTAACTGTTCTAAATTAGTAGATTATTATACTGGCAGATGTAGAGTGTACTGATGTGGATGCCAAGATCTTCAAAGTTTCTCCCTTCCCCCATACCACATTACTCATGTGTGCTAACCCTTACAGTGCTCATAAACCCAGCTCTACACATTACCTTACAAAAAACACTTTCCCAAACAATGTCACTAAACAAGATAATCTAACTTATCACATTCACCCTCATGCATGCTCAGCACTAAATCTAAGCCTTCACCTAGCCTTTAATCTAACCATAACCTGCAAAAACTTGCACACAAACTCCCAACCCTAAAGCTAAAACTTTGGTATACGTGAAAGTTTCTACAATAGAAGAAACCACACTTACCATGAACAAAAGCACATCACAGATAGAAAAGGAATAGTCAGTGATCCTGCTGCCATCAATGAATTCTGGTACAGTTATGAGGAAAATACATTTGCCCTTTCTCCAATATTGTATGATCTCAGATTTGGTATATATAAGTTACAGGGATTGAGGGCTGTACGGGATAGCATGCCGGTTACAAAAAGAAAAAAAGAAAACATTTCTTTTTGTGTTTTTGGCATTTTGAAATTACTTTAGTAGTTATTCATGCCATTCATTGTTTCATAGGTTCATAGGTTCATAGGTTGGTACTAGGCTATCGGCACTAGGGCCTATACAAGCCTAGCAATAACAATTCCCTGGCTATTTCTTCCCACAGTATTTACTTCTCTGGACCCCTGTCTAGCAGGGTGACTGACATGATCCCCAGGGTGAATTTCCTATCTCCCATCCAATCATCAAGATTCCTTTTGAAGAGGGCCAAAGAGGTGCTCTGCTTGACATGTATGGGCTGTCTATTCCAGAGTCTGGGGAGTCTCTGGGTCAGGAACCTATCCCTCCAGCACATTTTGTTCATTGTGATGACAAGGTTTAGATCCCTGGAGCATGTGTCTCTGAGGGATTGGGATTTCTTTAAGTGTAGCATGTCCAACAGCTCTGGGTTTGACATGGCATTGTATGTTAAGCAGAGATCGCCTCTGTGTAGATGATATGCGAATGAGTATAGGTGGAGTTTTTTTAGATGGTCAGCATGGGGCATCTGCTTTAGGCCTGTGATTCTTTTAGTGAGGTATTTCTGCAGCCTTTCCAGTTGTTGCAGATGTCTTGAGAGGTACATACCAAACAGGGCGTTGTATTCTATAATGAGTCTAATGAGGGATGAGTACAGTGGGACAATGACCTCCTTTTTAATGGATGAAAAGCCCTTAGTGATGAGGTGTGCCACATAGAAGGATTTCCTGACTGTTGTGGCGATGTGGTTATCGAAGGTGAGGTAGGATGTGGATGTCAAAGGTGGTTAGCTTATGGTCAGACCTGACCAACGAGGGGGTGACCATAGGTGTGAAGCAGATCTAGGATATTGGAGACCCTGGTGGGACTAAGGATTAGTTGATCCAGGGCATTGGAATTTATGAATTCCAAGAACCGTTGGGAAAAGGTGTTGGTATATGAGTAGTTTTCCCAGTTAATGGCAGGGTAGTTGAAATCACCCAGTATTAGGGTGTTTGGTTGTATCTTAATATTTTCCAGTATGTTTTGAAAGGCGTAGTGAGAATCTTGGGGCATGGTGGGGAATCTGTAGCAAGCTATAATTTGGATTGCAGTCTTACCTAGTGTTAGTTGCACCTGGAGAATTTCAGACGCATTGTGTTGGACTACTAGCCTGGTGTTGTGAATATCCTTGGTGAATATGGACACTCCTCCACCTTTAGTGCTTTGGTCCTGGTTTGGTGGCTGAAAACTGTGGTAAGAGTTGTAGCCTGGTATTGCAGGGGTGCTCTCTGGAGCCTTGAACCAGGTCTCAGTTACTGCACAGATATCGATGTTCTCCATTTTAGGAGTGCCCCGAGAGAGTGCATTTTGAGGTTTAGACTTCTAGCATTGAGTAGCACTACCTTCAGATTTTGCATGCTTGTACCTGTTACGGTGGTGGTTTTGTCCTTTGAACTTTGCCTAAAAAAGGCACTATAGGGGTGGCAAGAGCCTTAGCCATTACCTGAATACCAAGGGCAACAGGTGCAGACCATCTATGGCAAAGCATCGTGGTCTGTTGATCATGTTGTCCTAGGCAGACAGATACTGGATCCCCTTTGAATGACACCAGAAGTTTAGCCAATTGTTGAAGTCAATCATTTATACTGTGGTATCATTCTGGGCGAAGGCAGGACGCTACTCAGGACTATGGTCATACCTGCCTGGGCTACATGATCTGAGAGCTCTTCCATGTCTCTTTTCATGTAGTCCAGGGAGGTACGTCTCAAGTCATTCACTCCAACATAGACAATGACAGAGTCCTATTTGTGCTTGTTGTGGAGTGACTTGAATGCATGTGTCATGTGGTGGATCCTGGCACCTGAGAGGCAGCTGACTCTAATTTTCTCCTTGTTCAATCTGGTGAGTGGGACATCAGTGTGCCTGACTATAGAGTCACCTATGACTAAAGTGTTAGATACGTTGTCTTGCCTTAGGGGCTGTTGTTGGGTGGCACACTGGTGTTGTGAGCTATGTGACACTTTGCTTGTGATTGGTTTTTGTCTGCGTTTCAGCTTTGGAGGTCCTTGTTGCTTGGGCAGGTTACTGTTAAGGGCCTCCACATATGTGGGTTTAGTGTTGGTATGTGTGGCTGTTGGTGATGTGGGTTTAGAAGGGCTATGTGTTGTTTGACATGTAGTTAACACCTTGTCCTCTTGACTGTCTAGCACAATCTTGGGTGTAGAGAGCTTTGCTTCCAGTTTGGCTATGTAAGTGTATCTCTCGCAGGCTGTAGTATTGGGTGGTAGGAGAAGAGGGTTGTCTGTGTACATGAGGCAATTGCTGCATTGCCCCAGTATGCCCAGATTCACCAGGTAGACAGGAGAAGTCACTGGAAGCTGACCCTTGGACATGACTGGTTTGGTGACAAATATTAGGCTAGCTGCCTTTTTGTGTAATTTTAAGCCTGGCCAATTTCCTTTCAAAGGTGATAATCAAGCGCTATACCTGCAAAGTAAATGCCTTAAACAGTACACCAAATCCCAACCCCAAACATTCAAAATACTGATATTTTTTTTCTTTGGAATTTTCTAAGTATTCATGTGATTAAAAGGACTCCTTTTATTTACTGCTTCCAGATTCAGAGATTTTTTTCACAACATCTTTCTTCTGAATTTATTTTTTATGATATATTGGTAACTGCTATGATGTGTTTTGGTGCTTATCTGTTATAAATATGTCTTTAATATAATTGCAGTTTAATTATATTGCTTTTCAAGTGGCATGTTTTGTCTAGTTTGTTTATGATGATCATATCATTCAATATATTGCAATAAACCAATGCATACCTCAGAAGCCATGTGGTATGCCCGTAACCGTCATTTGCATGTATATCATGATCCTTCTCTTCAGGATGTTTAAGGTATTACACAGTGAAGACTCCAGCTTCCAAAGTTTTTCTTGCATGTTTTACTGAATGGCTTGTCTGTGTAAACATTTTACTCTTTGCTTTGATTTTATTTGCAATAGTCTGCAGGCACCTTAATGTTTTTGAACATCAATGGGTTTTAACCCTTTTGTTTCTAAAGTACTGCTAAACAATTCACTTATGTTGTACTGATGAAGCTACTAAAAGTCTGAAACATAGCTTCTCTATAGATAATAGGATGTGGCTTTATTGGCTTAAATGTAGCCATAAAGAATTAAAAAATAAAAAGTAAATAGTCATGGGCATTCAAAGCTATATAGCTGACACATTGTTATGTCCTCAAAGGGTCATTTGCTTATACCGCATGGGCCTTCACTGCAGGATTTTTAAGGTATTACAGAGTGAAGACTCTTGCTAAGTCTTTATTGCAGTTTTTACTGAATGGTTTGTCTGTGTAAGCTTTTTGCACTTTGCTTATATGTCCCACATGTAGTGGTCAGCACCAGCTGAGACAGCATGGCTTGATCACATTGAAATGAGACTTCTACAGCTGAATCCATCTATCCACTGGCTGCTCCAGCACATCATCAACCAAATACTGAAGCACACTTTCAATGAGACTTGCCAGGTTGCCATATGCTTGCAGGACCAGTACCACTGCCCCATCTGCATGAGGCTGTCCCCAACAGAGCAGAGAATGAGTGATCCTAAACCTTGGGAGGTGTATGCCTGTGCCACTCCAGAGGATTTTGAATCTGTAAAAACATGAACATAAATGGGAGAAAAATAAAAAAATAAACGACAAAGAAATGCATGATTAAAAAAAAAAAACAGAGACAAGAGGGGAGACAAAAGAGTAAATATACACAATAAATTCACACATCATGTTACTGAGCATTCATTTTCTTTCTTTAAAAAATTTTTGTTTTGCTCTTTATTGAAGTAAAACAGAATTTATGGGAAATGCTTATGCAGATTTTTGGATGAAATTGTATAGGAAGTGCTTATGCAGAGTTATGGATACACCGCATTAGAAGTATTTACGCTTACTTGGAAGGACAGTGTTTGATATCAAGTAATGGCAGGGTTTACATATTGCAGTCTACTACACAAACATAACAATCATATTTGTGCCTGATATGCATTTGTTTCTAATATTGCACTGAAAACACCCTTCATAAATACTTAACATAAAGTCAGAAGACTAAACTTATATACTGCCATATCTCTCACTCTTGCTTGCAATGTACTGAATTCACACTATTGCTTCAGTTACTATTCTGTGTCAATTATTTCTTTATATGCAGTAATAGCATAAGTTAAAGATAGAAAAACTGCACTTACAAACGGATATATCCTGCTGTCTCCTGTTATAGCAGATTTGTTTTTCATCCATAAAAATAAGATGTAAGACAATTCTAGTTTACCTGCATTTCACTTTTTTATCCTTAACATTAATAATACAAGTATTAGTTATAAGCCATTCCATTCAACAGATTATTTTTCTTAGTACGCATTTGTTGAAATATATATTAGTATCTGAAATCTCATCCTTACCTAATCTCGCTATCAGTGTAAATTATAAACAATGATGCACATTTGCTGGAATGTTTTTTTTTAAATATGCTTTGCATGTAACAGTCTGTGATATGTGTTCAGCCAGAAGGTGCAGACACATAGAACAATGCAGCATGTCATGGAAATTTTCATCTCCTTAGCTGTACAAAAATGTGTGCCTAGATAGATTTTCCTTAACAGTGCTAAGAATATAAGGTGATGATTTAAAAATGTATGCAGATGTAATAGACGTAATGATATTGCTCATTTCTCTCTAAAGTGTGTGCTACACATTCACTTAACACTACAAACATCAACCCCTCCTTCAGCCTCCACTCTAACTAGGGTATGGTACCTCACTTGACTTCAGCCATCTTATATGTACAGTAATAATTGTGGAGAAAATTCCTTTTTTATGCAATGAATGTACTAACAAATATTTCTGACCTACACAAACTGTCTGCATATAATTTAACTACTGCCTAAGTTAATGCAACATTAAATGCAAACATTTTTGTTATGCTTTCTGTATAAATACAAAAATAAATAGTTATTAAGTGTACTCATGCAGATCTATAGCCATAATTTACAGAAATATATATGCAGATTATTTTACTCACACGTTACATTTGTATTTATACAGAGAAGTATGTTGTTGCATGTGTACAGATGCACTTATGCTTTCTTTTGCATTTTTATGCTAACATAAAAAACATTTTTGCAGGCATACATACTTATTGTAGGAAAATATCTTCACTTTTGCAACCTGATTATATTTTTAAAACTTATTTTTAATGTATTTTTAACATGACCCACAGAAAATAAAACAATAAATAAGTAAACAATTTAATATTTACCATAAAACCCTGTCCATCTCACTTCTACCAACCAACTCAGCTAGCTAGTCATACCTATGCTTCTGTAGGTCATTGTATCTGTGATGGCACTGTTGGCCAGAGCAGATGGTCCCTGTTAGGGATTCCAGATGATCACCCATCTCCTGTCAGATGTCTATTTTATCCAGTTGGAATCTCTTGTGTATGACTTGAGCTTTTACAGATATGACTATAATTTTCTCTCCTTATCATGCCAGCTTGGGACTTGTCCTTATACCTTTACCTGAGGTTGCATTCATGAGTAGCTGAGGGCAACTTATGCCCATAACTGGCCTTGCACATTCATGCATTACTGTGATTCATACAGATAAGCATAAAATGAACTAATTGGCATATAAACTGCATAAATGGATATTGATTTATGTGGAAAAGTTTAGCACTACTATATTAATTTGTGAATACTTGAGTTAGGCAGCAAATGAGTTAGGAAGCTGTGAATTTCTTAAAGTAAGGAAAACTTCATAAAAATGTTAAAATTTAATATGAGACACCAAAAGTATGTAAAATTATTGACTTACCTTGTTTTTTTAATTTTTTTATTTTACTGATAGGAATGGCATAATACCGTGGCATTAATAGTGTACATCTGTCATTTGTAAGTGAGAAATCATTACAACAACAGTGGGAAATGGTTAGTGATCACTGGTGTCATGGAGTGATTGTGCACACATATATATTCTAATTGTGAAGTACTGAAATAGTAAGCATGAGTTGTTGGCTGGACATACTCGTGTCCTTACTTGAACATTTCTGAATGTCACTTGAAGATTGACAATATTATCTGTATATAAAAATAGTAGGGGATAGGAGAATGAATCTGATAAAAAAATGATTGCTTTACTGTTATGAATATATTTATGATACTGCAGATATTAGTAAACCACAACTTTACTTGGCTAGACTGAGATTGTGCATGTGCATATACAGTACTTACAGGGTTTGTATTACCTAACTTTTTTACAGGAAGATGACAGGCACACTTTCAGTTTTTGGTGGTTTGACTGATGATTACATCAAAAGTATTTCTGTGTATGACTGTGGACATTTTTCATGTGCACTAATAATGCAAAACAAGGGATAAAGGCACACAAAAGTCAACTTCAGCCATGAGGATAACTGCATCCTTGTGGCAGTGCTTAGGACATATGGAAAATGTCTATTTGGTAAAGGGGGCCCAAACAACGTGAGAGGACAAAAGCATAGAAACAAGTCATCCTGGACATTCATGGGGATGACTATGACACAGAAAATGATGGCACTGGAATAACCAGAGGTGATATGGACATGGCTATTATCAACTTCTGCAACAGCAATGTTTGTGCAGGAAGATTGGTTTAAAAACAGTAACATATTTATATACAGAACTATATGGTGACAACGGATGATTACATAGGTTCATAGGTTCATAGGTTCATACCAGGCTATCTGCCCTAGGGCATTTATAAGCCTAGCCAGAATGTGTGTGGCTTTCACCACCCCTTAGGATGAGAATACTATACCCATTAGTTTGCTGTGCCTCTGTCCAGCAGTGACACAGAGATGATTCCTGGGGTAAACCTACGATCTCCCATCCACTCGTCAAGATTTCTCTTGAACAGAGTCAGTGAGGGGCTCTGCCTCACATGGACTGGGATTCTGTTCCATAGTGTAGGGAGTCTCTGGGTGATGAATCTGTCCCTCCAGCACGTCCTATTTATTGAGAATCAAACTGTGCACCTTGTGGTTGAAAGGCATATATCTTAACCACTGTACCACTCGGCCTTTAACCCTGTGACATCCCCACTCTGGGCCAGTAATCAAGGAGCCTGAATCCTCACCACTAGCACTGAAGAGGGACATTCACTTGGAATAAAAATTGATACATTGACTATTTCCAGATGCAACTCTGCATGAAGCACACTTCCCCTTAAGAGCACAAAGGGAACACATTCAGTCCAGGGTCTAGGTATCTCTATCTGTCTCCTTTCAGGTCCCCAATCAGACTCCCCACTGGCACAGCTATAGAGCTGAGACCTCAGCTGAGTGTCCAAGCCAAGTTCTTTATCACTCTCTCTCTGTGAAACCAGTGTTTTGTGTCCCTGCTCTAAGAACCAGTGGACCGTGATTTATGCTAGCTAGTGGATTTTACGTGCTATTTGAACCTGTGTGAAGAACAGTATTGGATATTTTGTGTGCAGTTTGTATTTCTAAGAAGAACAGTACTGTTATTAGATATAGCTCCTGCTTGTTTCGCTTTCCTCCTGATCGTTTTTGACATTGTTCTTATTTCTGTGGATATTCGGAGGAGCGTTTACTCCACACACAAAGACTTTACTTATTTCCTTTATTTTTTAAGTGGAGACATGGCAGAAGGAGCTTCCGATCAAATTGAGTTGCCGTATATGATCAAAAATCAAACGGATAGCTCTGTGATAACTAAACCTATCACAGAGCGTTTTGCTGAATGTTTGCGTGAGCGCGTAAATCCGCTAGCACTCTATGAGGAGAATGGAGACGCTACTGAGCAGCCTGAACTTGTCTTCGACAGAGAACAGCTACGTACATCTTTAGAGAGAATCGAAGTGGATTTACTCAAATTAAAACGTTTGCAGTCTCAGCGACTGCATTTTGAAGTATGTCTGCAAAGAAGGATAATTCCCAGGGGCTTGCGTGTCCTAAAAATGCCGACAACTGGTACGACATATCCTGAGCTGCTGTATCAATGGCAGCAGCTCAATATTGAGGTTAGTCTTAATTACATGAAGCTACTAAATAGTTTCTTTGCGCCTATTGAAGAATCTTTAAGAACACATGTTATAGAGCAACAGAAAAGCCTCTATGAACAGTTTCCTGAGAGACTTTTGAATGACAATTTGAGTAATATTCTAGATAACATCAATCAATATGAGAGGAAGCTCCTCTCACAGAAGAAACATAAGTTACAGAGAGACATTTCTGATTTTAGATCAGGCCATATCTTTACTTGGCCTAGAACTGTTAGAACTAATAATAGCTTGAATGTAAATAATAATGTTTTATTAAGAACTGATGATATATTGCATTCTCAAGCTCAGCCTATAGACAGTGTACAGTGTATAGCAAATCACAATCAACGACCTGCAATAGTATCAGCTGATTGTGTTAAGGATGCAGTAAATGTTTCACCCAGAAATACTGTTAATAGCATTTCTAATGTCACACCTGCTTTGAATAATAATAGTATTGATTGTACTTCAGATGTGATAATAGTCTCACATGGTTCTAATAGATCCATGGAGGTTAGTTCTACACCTATGCCTACTGTAAGGAGTAAAATCAATGTAGCTTCGAGACAAACACCTAATAGTAATGTTGGTACAGCCAAGGTAACTGATACCCCTGTATTCAACCTATCACACCCTTTTCCGATCAGAGAAATTCACAAGGAAGGCCGTGGAAGGTCATTGAGCAGGGGACGACAGAAGCGCAAGTTATCTATAGAGCAGCCCCTGAACAAGAACATCAAGAAAACGTGGGAAGGGAAAGGGAAGGGGAAAACTTAATATTTAATCTCTCATCCCATGTTTTGAATTCAGATGAAATATCAGTATTATCTAAAGGTCTATCTTTTATACCCACTACAGGTAGTATATTTGAAGAAACAATAAGAGATTTCAAACTATATGTACGTAATTTATCATTAAAATTATACTTTATGGATAATGGAATCTCTGTACCTAGCATGCACTTTCATCGCCCTAGTACTTTTACGCCCCAATTACACCCATTGCTAGCAGCATTTAGCAAGCTTGTAGAGGATGATCTGTATAAAATAAGAGACAATGATAGTAAGCGAGGACACAGAAAATATAATTTGACACATAAAGAGAACAATGCTCTTAAAAAACTATGCAATGATACCATGCTAACAATTAGACCAGCAAACAAGGGTGGTGGCATAGTAATAATGGACACTGATAATTATATTGATAGGATGCTATCTATGCTTGGGAATGATCAATTCTATACACCACTAGCAATTGACTTGATAGTATTTTATTCTCATAAAGTACATTTATTTTTACAAGGATTAATGAATAGCAATATGATTGATAGTAAACTATTTTTATTCTTAGATGTGCCCTCACCACTTATTCCTCTAATAAATGGACGTCCTAAAATACATAAAGATCTGCAAAATCCACC
Source organism: Protopterus annectens (assembly GCF_019279795.1). Classification (NCBI taxonomy): domain Eukaryota; kingdom Metazoa; phylum Chordata; order Ceratodontiformes; family Protopteridae; genus Protopterus; species Protopterus annectens. The sequence continues at coordinate 453,299,657 of NC_056728.1, read as the reverse complement.
CCTAAGACCAATTGTAGCTGGAAGGGGGTGGATTACAGAACCAGCTTCGATATTTATAGAAAACAATCTGAGACCTATAGTAGAAAGTAACATGTATATTTTAAAGGACACTAAACAATTCTTGATTAACCTTTATGAATGCCTTAAAGATGGAATAGACACGGCAGGATTGATTTTTGTGACAATGGATGTGCAATCTTTATTTACAGTCATTCCTAATCAAGTAGGCTTAGAAATGCTCACTAAACACTTGAAACGTGTCTCTAATATGTCAGAATTACATATTAATTTATTGATTTCTCTTTTACAGGTAGTTCTTAATAACAATATCTTTTACTTTAATGGGAAATGTTATTTACAAAAAGATGGCGTAGCTATCGGCACACCATGTACCAATAGCTACGCCAATTTATTTATGGCCGAATGGGAATATGAGTTTATGTGTCAGCTACCGACTTTCATAGAGTATGTGTTATTCTATAGACATTTTGTGGATGACCATTTCTTTATTTGGAAAGGCTCCATTATTGAGTTAGATGAATTTATTGGTCAAATTAACTCTTCCACTGATTATTTGAAGTTTAGTCATGCCACATCTACTACCAAAATATCATTCTTAGACGTATATATAGAGAAATTACCAAATGGACTGATTAATACTGGTGTATATAGGAAGCCTTGTCACATTAATACTATCCTGCATCGCCATAGTATGCACCCACACTACATCTTCAATAATATTATCAAGGGACAGGCGATGAGAATCTCAAGATATAATCCGAGTATGAATGGATTTGATAGTGACCTTGCAGAGTTGAATTCAAGACTTTTGCAGAGAGGATATAAGAAAGAAGACATTTCTAAGGGTATTGATGGACTTTATGATATGCGGTTGGATGTGGCAGCACCTTATTTTTCTGACGCAAGAACAGCCACTAGCCCAGTAGATACAGTTAGTCATTATAGAACTACTCCTAATAAAGAGGCATTTTCTATTTTTTATACCCATGATGTTTGGAACATTAAAGATGTGGTCAAGAATCATTGGAACATCTTAATGGTAGATCCACAGGTTAGAGAGAGACTTGGTGATGTTCCACAGTTTCGATATAAGAATAAGAAAAACTTAAAAAGATTATTATGTGACAAGAGGCCTAGAGATGAAACATTTAGTTCTCCATCCTATAGTACTTCTACCTGTGGAAATTGCAATTTTTGTTCACATATTGATTCCAATGCAATATTTATACATCCAGTCACTAAACATAGATATTTTTTCAAAGTTAATGGTGACTGTACATCTTCAAATGTTGTTTATCTTGCTAATTGCCTTGCTTGCACATCCTTCTATATAGGGAAAACAAATAGATGCTTGAAAGATCGTATCCATTAGGATGATGCATAAGAGTAATGCATTAGCTAGACACCTTGAATCCGAATCATATATTTAATTTTAGAATAATAGAAAATATAGATGATGTTAACATCAGGGAGAACACACTGAAAGTAGAGAAAACATATGGATATGATAGATCAGATGTATATCCGCTTAAGTTAAACAAATGAGAAGGTTGATAGTCCATAAATAAATACCTATATTAATAGATATGCCCCTTTTTTATTTCTATTTTCACAGTTCTATTTATGTATATATATGCTTTATGTATTTCTATTTTAAATGAATTTTATATGATGAATTTTGAATGGCAGATGCAGATATATGTGTATATATACATACATTTTTTCTATATATATATATTTTTATATATATATATACATTTTTTATATATATATATATTATTTAGTTAATATATAATTGCAGTTTTTATATTTTTAACATTAAATGTGTTGTGACATGTCTATATATCTTTAATATCTTTAATATGTTAATATAAGTGCTTTAATAATTAATATGCTATTTAAATCAATTACTTAGATTTGTAAATGTAATGAGTCTGAAGCTATGTGCACTATCCCAGTGGGCTAGCTATTTGAACCTGTGTGAAGAACAGTATTGGATATTTTGTGTGTAGTTTGTATTTCTAAGAAGAACAGTACTGTTATTAGATATAGCTCCTGCTTGTTTCGCTTTCCTCCTGATCGTTTTTGACATTGTTATTATTTCTGTGGATATTTGGAGGAGCGTTTACTCCACAAACAAAGACTTTATTGAAAACTTTAAATATATTTATTAATAAATAGGAAAAGAACATGAAAATACTAAATATCTATTTACAGTAAACACCAGAGTTTCAATCATAGAATGCTCTCATCTGTTTTTTGGTAACAGGGGAAGGCTACACCTGAATGGTTATCACTTTGGCAGGTTATGGCCTGATCTTACCAATCCCCACTGTTTGTCCTAGGTAGGAGAACTGTGCCATACCCACGTGACACTTACTTGGCTTAATGGTCAACCCTGCCCTTTGCAATCTGCCCAGGACCTTCCTGACATGCTGAAGGTGCTCATGCAATGAAATGCTGTAAATGGCAATATCATCCAGGTAAGGAAGGACATAATCTCATTCTCCTGCAGCAATGCTTTCAGGAGCAGCCAGAGCTATCAACAACTATATATATAAGTATTCTCAGAGATTAAAATATTCTCTAAAAGACCAGCCACAATGAAAAGTTTAAATATATTTATTAATAAATAGGAAAATAACATGAAAATACTAAATATCTACTTACAGTAAACACTGGAGTTTCAATCATAGACAAATAAATTCACATAGATTCAGAAAAAGAGTACTTAACTAATCTTACTATATTTTCCTGATTGATCTAAGGAATTACCATTCCCTGGTCACTTACTACAGCAAGACAAGATGAAGTAAGTGAGGGGTCCTTCCTTGTCAGGTTCTAAGAACAGAGTGCTCTTAGACTTCAGTCTCACCTAGTATTAAACAATAAGTTTTAGTGACGGATTTCAGAATGACATTACATACATCTAGTCATCTGACTTCTGGATCCCATGCTTTTCCCTTGGCTAGAAACTGTCAAGATTTAGCACATACCTGCAATAATCCATACACACAGAGCAAGATCTGCTGTGGCTTATTGAAGTCACAAAACAATTTCAAACATTCACCCTTCCAGAATAGCAATTAGTGCACCCCAATGACAATCCAGAATACTTCCTAGTATGAACTTTTTGTCACTGGCTACATTGAGAAATGTAAGATGCAATCCTTATGGCCTAAATTAAGTAATTCAATTTCTTATTATTTTTCAAAGTCAGGTAGACTGACATTAATCTCTTCTCTTCCAGTATACTTTGTCACACCATGTACATTTCAGCAGTAACAACAATACATGTACATTTCTTCTTCTGTCCATCAGGATACACTGTTGATACAATTTTAACACAAGCAACTTTGTAAATACACTTTCAACACAAGTATCTGTAGAAATCAGTTTGATGTTCAAATAACATATAATTATTTACTAAATTGAAACTAGCTCTGCTGGCATGGTACACATCCGCTGCCCTACATCTTCTGGCATAGCTGGCAATACCTCACATCATCACAAACCCCATGGCAATGTTTATTAATAGGTGAACCTTTCACATCTAAACAGAATGACAATTAAGTGCGTGCATAGTAGCTGCCCTCCACATCTTTTTAATAAGCATACTATAATGTTTATTTCTTTAGTAGTGATGAATTAAAATAATTTTTTATAGGGTCAGCAGCAGAAGCAATCAGTTTCACTTTATCTATAAAGCTTGAGGATATCAACAGGAGAATGGCTGTAGGTGATGATGATGATGATGATGATGATGATAACATACTTATATTTGTGAGGCAGCCTGAGGAAAGTCTAGTGGCAGGATCTCACACCCCACAACTTGCTATTAACTCTGTAGAAAGTGACTAAGTATCACAAAATCAAGGACATGCTGACATTATGCTCACATTGTACAGGAGGAACATCCCTGTACCTCTATACCAGTATCCATAAACCCAAACACTTTGAGGATGATGGCAGACATTCAGAGGTAGCAGTGTCCACAGTGACACCTAAACAAAGGGGATCCATGCACAGAAATTTGTTACAGCTATCCCAAGAAACATAGAAATCATTGAGTGGCAGCAGCAAATGAGCAGTGACATTGTTAGGGCTCAAAGTAGTGCCACTTCTGGTAATATGAAACATATATATATATTTTTAAATGTTGCTTTCCTTTGAGCCATGTTACTGTTCTTCGTCCACTTGTTCTGAATGTACACATTAAACCACATCCACTGCTTTTACAGTATTTATAATTTATACCTTCACAGCACACTTGGTTCCCTGCGGTGGTGCAGTGGTAGCGTTGTTGCCTCACAGCAAGAGGTTCTCTCATTCGATTCTCAGCTGGAGTGCAGGGAGTGCCTTCTGTGTGGAGTCTGCATGTCCTCCCCAGGGTTGGATGGGCATTCAAAAGACATGCGTAAATGGGCGTGCCTTCGTTAAAGGTTGGACGTTGAGCTAGCACCTCGGCATTCGTTAAAATTTACTGCCAATCATTAATGGACCGGAGTTCCGCTGTGGCGACCCCTAACCTGGAAAAGCCGAAAGACAACAACAAAATTATGTGGGTGGAAATACATCTTTATTTTTTTTTTGTTCACTAATGGATGCATCAAAATGGATGTATTGGACGTGCACTTTAATGCCTAATTGATTAATTTTGATATCAGGTCATGTCACTTATTTAAGTGTCAAGGATCTTTCTTTTTTTATCTGAAGAAGTTTTACTCAATGCATTAAAACGAAAGTGCTAACTCTAATAAATTGTCTCCTGGTGGATTAACTTCAAGCCTGCAAAGTTTATTTGGTTTCACTCAGTGCCACAGAGAGCCAGCTTGAAAGGGTTAGAGTCCTCCAGGGTGTGCATGAGGATTTCCAGAGTAAAAATAATGCCATGACCACACTGATGCATAGTATGGTGGCATACCAAGCATCCATGGCCACCTCCATTTGTATACTAGTTAGAACTTTGTAGATTCAAGCAGGAGTCAGTCTTGGAAGGAGAAGAGAATTGTGTACTGTCCAGATACATGGGGCAGATTACATGACACTACAAGTGCTTCTTAAGAAAGTACTGTACAGAAGGCTTCCTCTTATCAAGACTCACTTTAACCGGCATGCTCTTTAACCAGCCATCAAATTTCTGCAGTAGCTCTAGCAAAAGACAACAAAGAAGAATAGCACTTCTGCCTCCTCTAAACTAAATAATGACAGACATCTGGGTTTTAGACTTCATATTTTTTATAAAAATACATGCTAACCCAAATCCTGTTATTCTAGCTGATGTATAACCTATAAATGCTATTTTGTATGTTTTTTTCCTGATTACCCAGCCCTTCATTTGTCCAGCATAACGTCCAGTCCCAGCAAGACTGGATAAGAAAGAGTCTATTAGTTGGGTGGGAACAAGCACAGTGGATTAAATGCAAGTCACATCAGCATTCATCTTTACTGAGTGGAACCTCACTTCCAAGGTCCCAACCATGTTTCCGCAGCTCTGTCATGTCATCTGCATCAAGTAGGTCATCAGAAGAAACCAACTAACAATCCACCTCTCATATAATCCCCTCTTCAAAATCACTTCCACTGGGTATGATACATTTGATCTAGACCTACTGTGATTGAAGTGTATTTCCATTACTTATAATTTTATCTTCACAATCACAGATCAAAGGTTTACTCAAAAAAACAAAAAGTTATTAAGAAAAAAAGAGGGGAGACCTAATACACTTTGCAGCAATATGCATTTCAGCCCTGTAGTGGTACTGCTTAAAACCTCAGGGAACTGTGGAAAGAAGTTTGTATGACATAACATAAGATTGCAGTCATTACACCAATGCTCTAAGATTTACCATTTTTACAACTGGCAGTTACCTAAAACTTCAAAGTAGTAATACACAAGTTTTCAAGGAAAGAGTAATATAAAAATTACAGATAAAAAATGAATATCCTGCCATGTAAACAAAGTATGTTACCACTTTACCCGCACAACTGATGACTGTTTTGTCTCTAAAGGTACAAAGCACTGTGTTTGGTAAAATAAAATAATATAATGTGCAGTGCCTCAAAAGACAACCCCCAGGATTTAGCAAGCTCTGCACGGTGTGCAGGAATAGTGCAAAAGCTGCTGCAGGCAATATGGCCGACGTGCAATCCAGGAATGAGCTCCCGGGACGTGCACGAGTGCTCCTGCACTATTCCTGCATGGACACAGCCCCTGTATGCTAATTACCTCATTTGCTGTTGAAAATCATATAAATGAGATGAATTAGCAATCCAGGAAGCAGGCAGGCATCCATGCAGGAATAGTGTAGGCTGCAGAAATGTATTCAGCAAGTAGCTGAATACATTTCTGCAAACTACAAAATTGAGGCATGACAGCTTGTAAGAAAGCATAAGGGTTAGGCTTGCCAATGGCCAATGTATGACCATAGGCATGAAAAATAGTTTCAAAATTATAAAAAAAAACTTTTTTTTTTGTCCGATTTCAGCCATTTAAGCATAGGGCAGTGGTGCGCAAATGGGATCAGCCGAAAATAAGAAAAAAAGCTGAAAATAAGCTTTTAAACCTAAATCATCATTTTGCCATATTAGTCAATGGCATGCATAACACAACAAGACCATGGAATAGAGGTTGCTAAGGGGGAAGGCTGAGAGTCAGTTTTGTAACCATGCATTAGCAGTCAGTTCTATGCAAATGAGGGGAATGATACTGAATCATAGATTTCCTCTCAGTGCTAGCTTGCACCCATCATGTAGGTGCAATAACATCATAGTCTATGCCTAAGAGCTAGATGACCTCATGAGGGGGTGTCATGACTACTGTAAGCTTATTGGAGCACAGTCGCCTGTGTTTGCCCTTAGTTAAGCACAGCTAAGGAAGGGTGTGTGTCTGAAGCTGCCTAGCAGTATTTATATTGCCTAAATGGGTTTGCATGCTGAGCACAGGGTTTTAAACAAACAAAAAAAAAACCAGGAAATAGCAGCTCCATTCACATCTGAGCACTGGGTTTGCAAGCCGCACCTTGGGGCTTAAACGGGAAAGCAATTGGAAGGGAAAACAGCAGTAGGAAAGCAGTCAAGGAGAACTAGCATAGCTGGCAGGTGAAATGTATCAAAATCAACCAACCAATTACACAGGCAGCAGCCCAGCCCAGCACACTACTAAAAACTATGCAAACAGCTTTCACTCTGGTTTTTCCCACAAACTCTACACCACCGGTGTACACAAACGGGGAAATTTTACCTAACAAAACTAACAAAATGATAGGGGCTGCTCTAGCTCTCATACATCAATATTTGGAAGAGGCTGATAGTGGTGAGGATGAGAATGCTGATGACCAACCCACAGTGAGGACAAGAAGAAGAGTGTACAGACCCAGGTAACCTACCAGGGGCTACATCAGCTGAAGATAGTGGAGCGCTATAGGGTGGACAAGAACCTCCTACAGCAAATTGTTGAGCTGTGCCGGCCATGCATCACACGCAGAACCAACAGATGGGAACCCATCCCTGTGGATATCAAGTTATGTGTAGGCTTAAGAATACTAGCCACAGGTACCTTCCAAAAGCCAAATGGGGATATCGTGGGGATTTCACAGGCATCAGAACCCAGAGTACTCCACCAGTTCCTGGATGCTATGTCAGCACATGCCGGTGAGCACATATATTTCCACAACACCCGTGACGCATTGACCAGTAATATGCGTCTCCACCAAATAGCAGAATACCTTGAGGTAGTTTGTGCTATAGACTGCACAGACATGCACATCAAAGCACCACCCAGTGAGCAGGGTAGGGTCTAAATAAACTGCAAGGGCTTCCCCCTCTATCAACTTGTGTGCGATGCCCAGGGCATTATAATGAATGTGTGTGCTGGCAGCCCTGGAAGCTATCATGACTCCCACATCTGGTATATGACACAGCTGTACCAGAGATTTGCCAGTGGGGACATCCCATATGGCCACCTAGTGGGGGATGCTGATTACGCAGTGGAGCCGTGGCTGATGACACCCATCAGAAATGCACACACACCTGAACAGGAACTCCATAATGAGGTGCACGTATAAACCAGAATCATAATAGAGCATGTGTTTGGGATGCTCAAATCACGCTTCCAGTGCCTGAATATATCCAGTGGAGCCTTGCAGTACTCTCCAGCTACATGTACACACATTTTCATTGTATGTACCATGCTACCCAATGATCCTGCAAAAACAGCTGCAGCAGGAACAGTATGGGGCAGGGCCACACAGCCCCCCACCATTGCCAAGGCCAGCACAGGCACAGATTGACTCAGAGGAGAAACAACCTGAGCCTGCCCCTGTAGGCAGAAGGGTGCATGCCAGGTATGCCCAGTCTTTGGCAAAGAGGCAATGCATAGCACATACACTGACATGGTAGGAACCTAGGGAATGACACCTCTCTCTGACTCGCACATAAAGTAAAAGGGATGCCAAACATGATACTACCTGTGATTTACCATGTATAGGTAGTGTACTATGTGCATCCAACATAGTCAGCCCTACAGCACCATCCTTAATACTGGCACAGCCACAAGGCAAGTCATTCTCCCTATCAATTGCTTAATGGAGTAGTATGTTCTGCTACTTGTATCTATGGTATGGAGAGCATGCAAGGGAACTGGGTGGCTGAATGGGATGGCAGCAGATAGTAGACACCTATTTGGGCAGCATGAAATCCATAAATACCAGTGCCAACAAAGTAGGCAGTACTAGACAAGTTGACAAATCCCACTGCAGGACATGTGGTGTGACAAATGTGTGTCCATAGGACACACACATGCATGTCAGTGAGGCTCAAATACCCAACAACAATCTCAGCCAGCAGGACAGGTGTAGATGACCACAAACAAAGGCTGTACTAAGGCCTCCAATGGATGGCAACAGAGAACAGCCCCCTCCAGACCTACACAGACAGACTACAACAGGTCAGGCAGTTAGACATTAGTTCTGAAGGGTAAGAAGTCTGAAACTGAAATGTAGGTAAATAAAGCCTAAGATCTGTACTCCACAGATATGCCTCTAGTCTGCATGACAGGTCAGAATACAGAACAAAATGGAAGCCAACAGAGTACCTGAAATACCAATACAGTCATAGCAAATGTTTACAGTTGTCACTTGTGACCCTCCCACAATCCCATGTAGAAATATAGTAACATGTATGTGTGGGTTCAATAACAGTGGAACGCAGATTACCTGAGCTGGCCCTATTAGCAGGATAGATTGTTGCATGTGTACAATATGCAGGGCTCTATGTGTTAGGTTATTGTGTGTTGTATACTGTGTAGAATTGATCAGCATGTAGGCATGGAGCGTTGTGTCCCAGTGGCCTATGGCCAGTACTGTTGATGACAGGACCATGTTCTGACAACTGCAGTGCCAAACACAATGCATCCCAGCAAGACCCAATCCAGAAGTCATCCATACTCATTGTTTGAATGTAATATCTGTCACCATCTGAAAGATGAACATGCCATGAATGTGGTCTCAGACATACACACAGTACACAGGTGGAAGTACCCTAGACAAAGTATATAAAATGTAACTGTCAAATGCATACACCTTTGGAATTGTACATACAGGTTAGCAGGACATTAGTTGTCTGTGTAGTATGGAATACTGATGTAGTCTGGCCAATCACTGGCAGACCACAAAAGGCACAGTTATGAAGTAATGAGAAACTGCCTATATCCCAGCACAAGACAGCATAAGTGGAATGTCCCAGGTATATCTGTGAGTCAGCTGCAGGAAGCTTCTATAACACACATGCACTCAGCTCACCCTAACATCAGCCACAGGTTCATCACAGGTCATATCCCTGCTGTTGGGAATGAATACGGTATGATCCCTACTTCTGTATGGGAATACCCACAGAATGCAGCATGCTGAAAAGGTGTGCCATGCAGATGTGTTCCTGGCTGTAAGCAGCACCCTGCCAGCATCCACACCAATAGATTAATAAAGACAGGTACTATTGCCATTAACACCTTGCACACCTACCCTGTCACCCCAGGGGAATCCAGTGGCTATCAGCTTGGGACTGTAGGAGTGGCAGAATGCACTGGCCTGCTACAGATGGCCTGCATCACTACCAAATGCCTTACAGTCGTCTGTCAAAGGCCTGTGCCTCACCCATACTGCCAATGTATGTTATCTCATGGGGTCCCAAATAACAACATAACACATTCCACAGAACACAAATGCAAGGCCATGCTGACAAATCCCAGTAGCATTCCCACCATGCCCACCATGTCCTACTGCATGAACTGTTGACCAACCCCTAAATACTCCTGGGATTAAGGGGTAACTATAGGGATACTTATCAGATATCCCTTGCATAATGTTAGGAAGAGGATAGAATAACAGAGGGAAGGGGGGGGTGTTGAAGCATGGATGCCGTGCAGTGTGTGAAGTCTGAAACTCTGATGTGTGTCCATACTACCCCTGCCTGCAAACCCAGTAATGGGTGGCTACAAACCTGCTCATAAACCACAATGTGAAGCGAAACTGACCAGATATATGAGCCCTGCTTCTGGGTAAACTGTGTGAATCTGTACAGTTGAGAGGTATGGCCACAGCAGGATATGCCCATTCTGTCACATTGATAGATGTACAAGCAGGGGATCCTCAGCCACCACAGTACCAAGGTGCTGGACCATTTACACATACCCATCAGCAAGTGTCTGCGGCTCCCTCCAGAATGGCATGAGTGTGCAAGAATATGTAGGCTGCAGAGCACAATACTGGACACAGCTTCATTCATCTTGTATTCCCCAGGAAATTACTGTGAGCAAATAAGTATATCGGTCAGCAGTTGATGACATAATGCATCACAGTGTAAAACAGTACATAGGTCTGAATATCTCTGCTAACACCATCACCATGTAGCATAAGCAGCACAGACACAATTAGTTACAGTATCCCACTATCCTTTGCTAATTGTGACTCCATATTGTCTCCTTTTGGATAAGGGAACAGTTCCTTCCATCTGGTTGATCCTGGGTATCTGCCCGTTCTGTGAATAACACTTTGTATGAGTCCTGAAGTTTCCTTCTTGGTTTTTAATTTGTTGATTACTGGTTTAAATGATGAACCACTCTTTAAGTATTTTAACCTTACTAAGCCTGTTGTTCCCAGTATATATGGTCTACCTAAGGTCCACAAGGATCTGTATACACCACCTATGCATCCTATTGTCTCAGGGGCTTGTTGGTGTACTGAACCCCTCTCCATTTATGTAGAAGGCTGTTTACATGGCTATCTAGAGAATTGCCATACTATATTGAGAGATACTAAGATGTTCCTGGAACGGCTACATAATAGGATGGTTAGTATTGATGAAGATGAGGAATTTGTCCTTGTTACAATGAATATAGAGTCTTTATTTACCAGCATACCCAATTCTTGGGGTGTAGAGAAGATAAGAGAGTTTTTAACTGTTAACAGATGTTACACCAATAACAAGATTCAATTAATCTGCAGTTTATTGGAAATTATTCTAGAGAACAACATTGTTATGTTCCAAAATCAACTTTTTCTGCAGAAAGTAGGCATGGCTATGGGCACTCCATGTGCCAATAGCTACGCCAACGTAGCTTTGGTTTGCTGGGAAGAGCAAAATATTCTTTCTATCAATAATCCATTTTTAGGACAAGTACTCTGGTATGTACGTTTTGTAGATGACGTCTTCATGTTGTGGAAGGGTTGTGGTTCAGATCTTGCATTTTCTCTAGAATATCTGCATACTACAACTGATTTCTTGAGGTTTTCTTATCAGACCACTGCTACAGAAATCAATTTCCTTGATGTTAAAATTATTAAGTCTCATTTGAACCGCTTGAGTAGCAATATTTACTTTAAACCCACTAGAAGGAACACACTTCTACATAAATCAAGCATGCACCCTAGACACATTCCTAGGAATGTGCTCAAAGAGCAGGTTTTTAGGACACTACGACTACATGACAGAGATGAGGATGCAGTGATTGCACTTAATATGTTAAAATCTGATTTTATGGATAGGGGTTATTCAAGCGTTGACATTGATCAGCCTATTACTGATGCTTGGAAATTGAGACATACCAGATGTAGACCCTATTTGAACTCAAATAATGTTGTTGACAATATGGGTAATAATACAACTGTAAGTAATGATTTTAGAGTTGTATTTCAGTTTGCCAGCAATATTAACCAGTATACAGATGTTATTAAGAGATATTGGCATCTATTACAAGATGTTCCTGGTCTTATTGAAAAAACTGGTGAAAGTCCAAATTTTAGTTTCAGGAATAATAGATCACTTAAGCAGCATATTTGTAATGGAGAATTACGTAATACTTCTTGTATCTCTACTCATTTGGGCACTTTCCCATGTAGAAATTGTAGTGCTTGTCAGTACATTTTTAGTAAAAGTACGTACACTCATCCTACTAGACATTTCACAAAACGTTCTAATCAATATTCAGATTGCAGGACCTCTGATGTTTATTTCTGGTTTTGCCAGCAATGTCCTGCTTTTTATGTAGGTAAAACTAACAGGTTGCTTAAAGACAGAATTTTAGAGCACATCAGAGATATCAAAAACAGTAAAAAATCAAATGCACTAGCCTATCATGTTATGTGCACTAGCCTATCATGTTATGTGCACTAGCCTATCATGTTATGTGCACTAGCCTATCATGTTATGTGCACTAGCCTATCAATCATGTTATGTGCACTAGCCTATCATGTTATGTGCACTGATTATTCTCATTCTTTTAAATTTTTTGTTATGCAACACACTTATAGAAATCCTAGGGGAGGAGATGTAGAAAATATTACAGAAAGCCATGAACAGAAGTGGATATTGAAACTAAATGCTGAAAAATATCCTGGTCTTAATGGCACTACTTCTTTAATTCCGTTCTTAAAGACTAGACGCCTTAAGCATTAACTCATGTTGTAGTCCATATGAAGGGCTTATATATATTTTAAGTAGTTTTAGATATTTATGTATTTTATTTTTTATACATTCTTTTTTTCATTTATACCTTATGTTGGTTTTAGATTTCTACTTACTAGGTAAAACAGAGTCAAGTGCCTTGTGGTTGCTAACCATTTTGTTTTCTCATTTGTTTTATTAAAACGTCATTGTGTGTTACTACGGTGCATTGTATTTAATCTTATAAGCTCCATGGTGCATGCCATAAATGTGGAACAATGTAGTAGCAGTAGCTGCACAGCTATTGGTTTGAATCCCATCTGTGGTAAGTGTTTGTGTGTGTGTACATATGTATGTATGCATGTACCTCAAAGGTTTTTGCCCCATTTACAGCCAGTATACATCTCAGAGCCTGACTTTAGCAGGCCTGCAGATATCATCCACCTTAAAAGTACCTGTTGTGAAGCCTAAACCATGTCATGTTAGTGATGCATGTGGTGAATGTGTAACATAAGGTTCGTAAACATTGTTAGATAGAGGTTTGAACCTCACCCCTGGCAAATGTAAATGTGTGACTAGGGTAAAATTATTTTTGGGATCTCTCACCCACTACATTACTCAATGTCAATATTTACAAGGGCTGGTGATGTTCCTCACCTTAGAAGTATCTTGGGACAACATTCATTCAATAAGCTCTGTGGGCGTGTGATAAATGTGGTACACTGTAGTAGCAATACATAAGTAGCTAGTGGTTTGAATCTCAGTACTGGCAAGCATGTAGGTGTGTGTCTGTCATCAGTATCCTGTGTGGAGGTTGCTGTGATTGTGTAATGACAGGATGGATTGTGGGGCGGGTTTTGCTAAATTATTATATTGAGGACCTACTATATGTCACAATGTCCACCTTACAAGGACAACAGATGCCAAACAGCAGAGAAGATGGTGTAGACAATCCATAGACCTACATATAACATTATGTATTGGTGAACAATAAAGGCAACCCTTGTATTACTCAGAGACAGGGGGTTTCAGGCATCAGGCTGCCGGATCAGCCCCCAGCTAGACAGCTGAGTATTTAGTTTATTTTATTTAAAAAAATTAAATCTGTTCTTTTTTTTAACTTTCGAGTCGAAATCACGAAATTAATACATTCTTCTGCGGCGCGCTTCCTTCTAGTTTTTTTTTTTTTATTCTTGCTGCAATGTTTTGATTGCAGCTGGGAGCAAAGAAGGCATCATTCTGATGCCCAGAACCAGAAGTCTGCGGTTGAGACACAAACCGCATAGACATGGAAGGCTCGACTCTGCAGGCACGCCATGACGTGCTTGCTGGGCAAATGCTGTTGATTATTGCCTCTTCCCGGCTTTATGTCCTGGGAAAAGAGCGAATCAGTCAGTTTCGGCGTTGGACCTATTGGGACCTTTTTTCTAGTGTATTAGTACTGTCAAAATTGGAATTTTAAACATTTTTTTTTTGGCACAAGAGAAGAGAGACAAAGAGCGAGGCAACAACTGTGGTGGACCTGGTGGATTTATTATTGCTGCTTGCCTTCCCTAATCAACAGGTGAGTTATTTACTATTTTTACTATTTATTTCATTATTTATTATTATTAATCCGTACTGTATGTCTGTGATATTTGTTATAAAGTTGGTTGATATTTGAATGGAAAAGGCAATGTGTCATATATATTTGGATTTAAAGTTAGGTCATTTATTCTATATTGTTTTGTTTTAAATGATTGACTGGCAGAAAAGTTTACTAAGTCACCTGGAGAAGAAAGTTGACTAAGGTTAACACTGCAGGGATACAGACAGTTACTGAAACATGACTAAAACTGCTCTTAATAGGGAGTCTTGTGGAACTCCAGTAAGGAATTTCTTTGACTGGAAAACTGCTGTGTGATGGGTGATTCTGATTCCTACTATGTAATCAAATGGAAGTAGCTGTAGTTAGTAATACTAAGGCCACGATAAGGTATTTATTGCATATGGATGTTTGTAGATATACTATCAGAAGTCTTGGCTATGACACATGATGGTTCTTGTTACATTACTAGATTCCATGTTATTTTGTATTACTTGTGACAGAGTCTAGACAATGAAAATGGAGGAGCTGTAGCCCTTACAAAAGTCATGAAGGTTGGTACAGAGTAAGTTATTTTGGTCAAAGTGGCTTCTCAATTGATTGGCAATCACCTTTTCTAGTATTTTTTGAGACTGCCAGAATGATATGTATGAGTATCAGAAGTTATCAAGAGTAGCTGAATTAGGTACTTCCGAAAATGGATAACTGTGGCATACTTTCAAAGATCTGGCAACATACCTGCTGTAATGGAATTTCTGTTATGTTTGTGGTGCCAGGGCAGAAAATCTTATACAAAAATCTTATACAAAAATGTGTTTTTTTCATTCTTATTTCAGATTGTTGCCACCTTTGTGAAATATATTTGACTACTTTCTAATGTGGAATATATGTTATTTTTCTGGATCAAGCACGTCCTTTTTCTATAAATGTAAGAAAAAGAAATGAAAGGCAAAAGAAAAATGTAGGAAAACTGAAATGTAAAGTGTAAGTTTCAGCAATTTCTCCATAGGGACCTAATTACGCCTATGTAATTAAGTTAAACATGGAAGTATTGTCTATAGTAAATGTTTAGATTGAAGATTATGCTGCAGGTGTGGGATGCAATTATTGCTGAGGGACCGTGCCACTTTTCTTTGTGTCATTATGTGTTTTTCAAGATCTCTGTATAGCAGTGATTGGACTTTCCTTTCTGTGTTGATGTATGATCTCAAAGTTGGTGTGTATATATATATATATATATATATATATATATGTGTGTAGATACATATGTGTGTATTAACAAATACATGTGTACAATGGGCAAAATATATTTGAGGGCTGTATTCCCTCATTACTGGGTTTGTCCAGGTGTTTTGTACTAAGAGGTTGACAGCTATGGTGAGAACTGAATTCACTAAATGATAGCCATTTAAGTTTCAGTCTTCCTCTTTTACAAAGCAGCTGATTTGGCGTAGTGGTATGTTACTCTGACTGTTTTGCTCAGGGACCTTGGCAGTAAAATGTATGGTGGTAACACAGCATTTTATTCTAGCAACTTTCCAAGATTATACAAGCAATGTTTAATGTGTCCCTGGTTTTGGGCTTTTGACCCCCCCCCCCCAATACATTTTGGCTTTTTCCAGTTTTCTTGTGCTGCGAAGATGAGATGCAGTTGAGTATTGAGTAGATTTTACAAGGACCTGAGAGCTGCAGGGAACATAAGTTTAGTGTTTTGCCTTGTTAATAGCACAATAGGTTGTGTACTTGCTTTTGATGCAGAAGGCTGTGGGTTCTACTCCCACAAGGGGTGGATGCTTGAGAATGTTCACCTTGGTGAAGATACTAACTATGAGTCTGTTATCAGTTTGCCATCCATTTCCTCTTGCAATATTATTACTAGCTTATCATTTTTTAATGTAATATAGGCAATTTATTCCTGAGGGGCAACAGACACTTTATTTTTCGATAAAACCATGAAATATAAAGGTAATTAGCAGCAACCTCTTCATTAGTTACAAATTTCTTTAATGTGGAATTGTTTAGATGATTTTTACTTCAGAGAGTGCATATTTACTGATAATGGACTGTAGAATTTTGCATATTTACTGATAAAGGTGGACTGTAAAATTGTGCATATTTACTGATAATGGTGGACTGTAGAATTGTGCATATTTACTAATAATGATGGACTGTGAAGTCTGAGTAGACTTTTATGATAAATGTTCTGAGCTGGGCAGTTTTGCCATTATGGGTGCATGCATTTTGTTTCATTGCTTACTGGAAAAATGTTCAAAACAAAACACCTCTAACAACTGTACTGTATTGTACAAGGAATATAATTTTAGTACAGTGAGGAAGGTGTATCAAAGAGCATGTATGTTTCATATGCAAGGGCCTATGATTTGAAAACAGCCCAAAATTAATCTTTAGCTGCCACTGGCAAAATGTATTTTCTTTGAATGTGGGTTTCAATGCTGTTTCAATGAATGTGAGTTTCAAGGGCAGAGAAGTTTTAATGCTAAGTTTTCATTGTGAGACTGCATTGCTTTGTTTAGCAGATGACTTAGTGTTTGTGCTGTAAAATACAAAATAAAACTTTCAAATGAAGTCCAACTCATCATAGAAGTAAAGCAGTATGCACATTAGTGTTTATGGTAAATGGAGTGAAATAGCCAAGTAATGGTTCATTGGAATGGCTGCAGAGGCTCCATTCAACCATGATTTTGTCAGGGGGGAAGGGCAGCAAACTCAGACAGGCCCAGCTGAACTATACCTCCCAACTGTCCAGATTTTCAAAGAATGAATAGATTTTTGCTTCTTATTTTTGGTTTGTTCTTCATAAAATTTGTAGTTTTCTGGCAAATCATTTAGGAATTAAGTCACTAAATAATGATACACTGAGTTTCAGACTTCATAACCTACAGAAAATGCATGTTAAAGTAAGAGCTGTTCTATCAACTGTCTCAATTTATACAAGAGCAATTTTAGTACTGTTTATATGTGCCCCAATATATTTGGCCTTGTTCAGATTTACTGCATTAACAGGTTGAGAGGTACATGCAAATAAATTGCTTTATAGAATTAGGCATAGCCAACCTCTCAACTGTCCCGAATTTGGCTCAAAATGTTGCTCTTCCCCTAATAATCCCTCGAAAATAGCAATTTTGTAAGAAAACATGGAGGGTTTACAATTAAGAAATAACTGTAATAATCAAAGTTATAGATTACTTGAAATGCATGTAGATTCTTTTATTTTGTCAGCTGCTCAAGGTAGCAGTACTAATATTAAAGTGTCCCTTCTTTGACAGGTTCCCAGCTGTATTGTGTGTCTATTTTATATTTTTGCATTACATTTTTGGTCCATTTTTCATAGAATTGTGTTTTTTGGCAAATTAGTGACAAATCACTAAAGACTGAAGTTAGAAAATGACAGACATTTGAGTTTCAGATTTTATACCCTTCAGAAAATTCATACTAATGCAAGACCTATTCTATTATCTTTCTAAGTTTATTAGAGCAATATTTAAAAATTGTCCTTATTTTTGGGCCTTTGTCCCACTTCTGTGTATGGCTTTGTCCAGATGTCTTGCTCTTGAGGTTGAGAGGTATGACAAATGTGTCAGGGCCATCACAGTCAGCCAGAGACATTTCAAATTGTGACATACTTGTTGCACCCCACTCCCCCATGCAGTGACTCTGGATGTGTCCAAGCAAGGAGTAGTTATGCAGTGTGTGTCCCCCCCCCATCCAAGGTAGACACCATTACTACATTGGCTTTTCATCTGTCCTTGATTTTGCAGAATAGTCTGGTTTCTGTCATATTTTGTACTGTTGATTTATGCTTATTACTCAGATTTATGCTTATTACTCAAAGTGCCTGTTGCTCTGTGTTTAAGTAGCAATGCTTTAATGACCATAAGGTAAGCTTGCCTGAAATCGTAACATGCAAGTAAGCTTTAATAAGCATACTGTTAAAGAATTGCCAACATTTCTGTTGTTGCCATGCAGAGAATACTTGACTAGATAATGTATAAGCCTTGGGTATTAAATGACAGGATTCCATTATTTTAAAAGCTCATTACACTTGTTGGAGACTTCCAGTCATCTCTACAGACTTTACCCGTAAACTAAACAGAATGCCAATCATGTGTGGTCCATAACCTGTACAGTAATCCTTTAAGCAATGTATCTTGAGCTTGTTTCTTGTTTGCTTTTCATTTTTACTTTGATCATGTTTTCCCATGAAACAAGTTGTCAGGCAGCAGGTCTTTTTGGATAAGAAACATTTTTACAAGTGGGGTATCACAGAGATTTCTACTTTCAGCATGTTACTTGGTACTTTAATAAAGCTGAATATAAATTATAATTAGAACTGCAGTGCAAGGAGAAGTGGTTTGAGTTGAGTGCTTCTGGTTTTTCTTATACTTGATTTTGACTGGCATTTCAGTAATGTATTTAAAAAGTAATTTATTTTTTCATGCCTCACAACCTTTTGTTTCCATCTAGATATTAAGTAAGCTGTCATGCAGCCAATGCATTGAAATATTTTTCTTCTACACTTATTTTGTCTTGATTGGACTTTCATAATGATGGTTTGCCACCCAGGGCAGCGTATTTAAAGTTAGTTTTTGTGGTTTTGAGCATAGCTCCTCCCCTTTCTGGTTGACCACACCCCTTCCCCTTGACCCCACCCATTCAGCTGTCTCCTGCAGCCCCCCTGTGATTTGAAGTCACCAGCCGCCACTGCTCAGAGAACACTCTTTACTCATGTCTCATACACAAACACACTTGGCTAGGCAACAATCACTATATTGCTAGTTCCCTGCATATTGCCCATAGATAGTAACCACTGTGTGATTGCAGTGGACTACATGCCTGTTGACCACAACACTGCCACTAACTTCAGAATGTACTTGATGTGTAACATCTCCTGACTGAGTGTGTGTTATCCAGCAAGTAAAAGGACATGGCACCCTGTTCCATCCCAACAACAGGCAATAAATACTTACAGTGGTCCTTTTGCTATGTTCCTCACTGGATGCCTGCAACAACTGTAGAGTCTGCAAATGTAACCCACAAAGGGAATACCATGCCTTATACACATGCCCTGTATGGACAGATGCCAATAACTCCACTGAATACCTGTATCATGCTGTCAATGTAGGTGCAGGCACAACCTCAGTTCCATAGCCAGGTCTCCCCAAATGATGTCAGGAATGCTGCATCAGAAGATAACAATCTGACCACACAACATGCCCCAGATACCTCAAGTACACTTCCACATGTCCCAGAACATGCATGTGGGACATGTGCACAACCCAGACACTGTCCATGATATGGAACATAGATCACATACATGGCAAGCATTGCACAGCACTGGCCACCCACAATAGTTACCCAAATAAGTGGATGGTGAATACAATACCCACCTGTGTGGGCCAATCCGAGAACTACACCCCTGAGCCACACTGGAGATCATTGACATGTGGCCTGGTGCCAAGGTATTCCATTTGCCTAGCCTTGTACAGCCTTCAGGCACAGTCAACTACTACACACCTGTGAAGCAATGAACCCATGCATCTCAGTCCTGGCAAGTGTGTGTGTGTGTGTGTGTGTGTGTGTGTGTGTGTGTGTGTGTGTGTGTGTTTGTGGAGATTAATGATTTTGAAGCCATTCACACTCACTACACATCCCATTACCCTACTGTAGCATGCCTGCTGATGTCAGTCACCTTGAAATAACCATTTGGCCATATATCAGCCAGATAAGCTCTGTGGCATGTGTGATAACTGCATAATACTGTAGTGTAGCAAACTAGTTAGGTAGGAACTCTAATTCTGACCCTGCCAAGTGTGATAATGTGTGTGGTTCCCTGAAATAGTGTCGGTGTGTCTTCCTTGACACCTGCTTTTGTAGACAGTCACATGTACTACACTTCCCTTATCCCTCCTTTATCACTGTTGCTGATGTCACTCACCTTCAAAGATACCTTTGGACAGCTCTCCAACATATAAGCTCTGTGACACATGCAATAACTGCATAGCAATGTAATAGCAATACATAGTCAGGTAGGGGTTTGAAACTCAGTACCGGTAAGTGTGTTTGTCATCAGTGTCCTGTGTGGGTGTTGGGGTGATTGTGTAATGACAGGATCCATTGCAGTGTGGGTTTTACTACATCATTATATTGAGGAGCTACATGTCCCATTGTCGACATTACAAGGCCAACATTTTCCAAACACTGTAGAGATTGTTGTAGGCAATCCTCAGACATAAATATGTACAACCATGTGCAATTACCATGTGACAGTATGGATTAGTACACAATATAGGCAACTGTCATAATGCCCAGATACCACTCTCCACCCATGGATCATACACAAACACACTTGTCTCTTACTCTCCTACTCCCTTTCTTTCTTACTTTGTCATTGTCACTCTCTCTCGCACTCTCTCTCTGGTGGATGTGGAAAAGTATGTCTGCTTTGCTTAGGCAGCAGCTTGAGTTTTGTAAGGATTGCTCATGATCAGCTGATGGCCTGTGCATGAATTGCAGCCCCCCACTTGCTAATTGCATGTAGAACAGCTGTGGTATCATTCCACTAGCCAATTGCATAGAAGCACACTCCTGTAACTAAGCACTTCATGTGGGTGTTGGCCCTTTTCCTTCACTGTGAGCAGGACATCATGTGGATGTTTGACAAACAGCATCACAGAGGATAGTTGGAAATACCTCTTACAACATACACTGTGGAGACAGGCCAACAAACAGGAGGGGGATGTTCCAGACATGGGGACAGAATGTAAGGATTGCTCTTCTATATTTGAAGTAATGTTGGTTTAATAGGGTTTGTGTGCCTATGGCTGTTCTACATGACTTAAAATCTGGAATGACAGTGTTATGTGGTTCAGGAAACTCTCACCTGTAGAGCTATCTGCAGACTGGCCAGTATTTGTAGTCTTACATGTCTTGTGTTAATCACACATTTCCTATCTTTAGAAATGCAGTAGCATACTCTGATGACTACAATCAGTACATGGTGACATCCATGCAAGTTACTGACATCATAACCCTCAGAAGACATATGTCACAACAAACCCTGTTACACCAGTAAATGTATGAGTTTATCAAAGCAACATGTCAATATTGGCCCTGTGTTTGTGCCTCCAAACCCAAGTCTGTCAACCTTTGTACATATGTCATGCAGTAAGACGTTCATATGTTCAGTACATCATTATTTACTGACATCATACCTGATAACAAGCCAGTGAGATATCAGACTGCTAGACATAGATTCATAGATTCATAGGTAGGTACTAGGCTATTGGCCCTAGGGCTTATATAAGCCTAGCCAAACGATATCCTGGCTTTTGCCCCCAAGAAAATTATTTTCCTGTGCCCCTGTCATGCAGAGTCACAGAAGTGATCCACGGGGGGAATTTCCTAACTCCCATCCAACCATCAAGATTTTTCTTGAAGAGTGTTAATGAGGAGCTTTGTTTGATGTAGATAGGTAGTTTGTTCCAGAGTATGGGAAGTTTCTGGGACTGGAATCTATTCCTCCAGCATGCTCTGTTTATTGTGGTGAAAAGGTTTAGGTCCCTAGAGCATGTAGCTCAGAGGGATTGGAATTAAGTGGAGCATGTCCAACAGCTCTGGGTTTGACATAGCTTTATATGCTAGGCAGAGATCGCCTCTGAGTAGGCAATGTGTGACAGATTAATGCTTGAGTTTTTTGAGACGGTCTGCATAGGGCATCTGTTTGAGGCCGGTAATCCTCTTTGTGAGGTATTTCTGTGGCCTTTTCAGTTGTTATAGATGTCTTGTGAGGTACATACCAAAAGGGGCATTGTAGTCTATAATGGATCTAATGAGTGATGAGTAGAGGGGAACAATGACCTCTTTTTTCATGGATGAGAAACCTTTTGTGATGAGGTGTGCAACGTAGAAGGATTTCCTGACTACTGTGGTGATGTGATTATCAAAGGAAAGACTACTGTCCACCTGTTTCCCAAGGTCTCTTATCACACTTTCAGTGTTAAGTAAACTATCACCTATGTGGTAGTTCATGGGTACAGAGTTTTTACTAAAAGGGATGACGATGCACTTTTTGGCATTGAGCTTGAGGCCATGGCTTTGACACCAGGCATCTGTCTCAGTAAGGCCCTTTTGTAGGATGTCCACATCGTTAGGAGTTTTGATTATGGCTCCTAGTTTGCAGTCATCTGCGAACTTTGTTAGCCAAAGACCTTCTGTGTTAGCCTGTACTTCAGAGAAGTAGATATCAAACAAGAGAGGACCCAGGACTGAACCACTCCTCTTGTCACTGGTCTGAAGTTGGATTTAGAGTCTGCTACTTTCACAGTGTGGGTTCTGTCAGTGAGTCAGTTGGCAACCCATCTTTGACATAGGGATTTATACATAATTTAGTGAGTTTATCTATAATTCCAGAGTAGGGAATGGTGTCGAAAGCCTTGGCAGTGTGAGCAACCTTACCCTCATCTACGGCTTTGGTGACCACTTCAAAGAAGTCTATCAGGTTTACTAGACATGATTTGCCTTTTACAAACCTGAACTGGGAAGGGTCCAGAATTTGGAGATTACCAGTGTCATTGTTTATAAGTTCCATGATGATACGTTCCATAGCCTTGTGGACCAGGCTCATCAGGTTAATGGGGCGGTAGTTCCTGGGGTCCATGGTGGCTCCCCCTTTGTGGAGTGGGATACCCATTGCTGTGTGCCATTCAGTGGGCACAAAGCCTGAGGTGAGGCTATTATTGAACATGGTACTTAGGTGGGGTGCCAGTTTGTTCTGTAGTTCATGTAGAATGCAGCCTGGGATGTTGTCAGGTCCCATGGATGCTGTGTTCTTGGCTTTGGAGAGTGTGTTTTTTACATGTGCAGTCGTGATTACAGGAATTTTGCATTCTTCTGGTATAGAGATGGGCCCTTTAGGGTGTGAGAGAGAGGTAACGTTAGCACTGAACCTATCTGCAAGGATGTTGGCAATATCAGTTGGTTCTGTATATTTAGTACCATTGTGCTGTAACTCAGAGCAGATCTGAGTATTGCCATTGAGATTCTTGACATAGCTATAGAATACTTTGTGGTCGTCTTTAGAATCAGTGGCGATTTTGTTTTCGTAACTAGCTTTGGAGGATTTTATGAGGGATCTCAGCTTCTTACTGAGGCTGACCAGAGAGTTCCTCCAATCATGGAATTTTACTCTTTTTTGCAACAGTTTCTTTCTTCTGTTGTAGAGTTTATTTATGGCAGGGAACTACCAGATTGACTTCATTTTTTTGGAGGACAGCATCTTGGTTCTGTTAGGGATTGCATGATCCATGCACTTGTGTAAGTGCTTATAAAGTGCACTTGTATAGGATTCAGCAGTCTTACCTCTATTGTCCATCAGCATGGGTGTCGTGAAGTTTGCCACTTTTATCTTAAGAAGCATGAAGTTGGCTTTGGAGAAATGTTTTATGCTGGTTTCCCTAATGGGTGGTGAGGGTGGGATGTGGATTTGGGATGTGGATGTCTAGGGTGATTAGCTTGTGGTCGGATCTGACCAACAAGGAATTGACCTCTGGTGTGGAACACTGGTTGCCCGTATTGGTAATGACCAGGTCTAGGATATTGCTGCCCCTGGTGGGGGTGTGGATAAGTTGATCCAAGACATTGGAATTTATGAATTCCAGAAAACATTGAGCACAAGAGTTGGTACATGAATAGTTTTCCCAGTTAATGGTGAGGTAGTTAAAATCCCCCATTATTAGGGTGTTAAGTTGTACCCTAATATTTTCCAGTTTATCAAGAAATGAGGAGTGGGAATCCTAGGGCATGGTGGGGGATCTGTAGCAAACTACAATTTGGATTGCGGTCTTGCCCAGAGTTAGTTGCACTTGGATAATCTCGGATGCATTATGCTGAGCAACTAGCCTGGAGGTGTGGGTAATGAATATGGACATGCCACCACCTTTAGTGTTTTGGTCCAGGTTAGGTGGCTGAAAAATGAATTATAGCCTGGTAATGCAGGGATGCTGTTTGCAGCCTTGAACCAGGTCTCTGTCACTGCACAGATGTCGATGTTCTCCATTTTAATGAGTGCCTCGAGTGAGTGCATTTTGAGGTTTAGTAGGCCTGATATTTGAGGACAAAACCTGGACATTCTGTTGTAGTATGTAGAGTAGTGAGATCTGTGTAATTATGGTGATTGTTGACAGAGTGTGTATTGTGAATACGTAACTTGGCCTGTAAACAGACTGTGGTAGATGTCATTGTTCTTGGTCCTGTTCTATCTGATGTTGCATGGTGCTCCAGTGTATGGTACCCTATCGGTGTACATGTTTGTAGGGCCGGACTGACATATGTCCCCATACCACAGTCAGGCATCAGACTATATTGTCTACACTGTGTATTGGCCCAGCATATATAGGGTTAGTGTGAGAGTGGTACATATGAGGATGGTATTGTTGACATAGTCCATATACTGTAATATTAATTAGGCTTACCATATGCGACTGTGGCTGTGTTCAGATTGGTTGTGGGTATTCACTTTCACACTAGTGTCTGTTACTCCATGC